>NC_135363.1:29780000-29997500 GCF_051622035.1 Arctopsyche grandis | reverse complement strand
CGATTGACACTTTGGTCGTTGAATTGTCGGCGCCAAGTTGTTGAATTGTCGGCGTTAAATTATCCGCGCTAAGTTGTTGTTGGGGTGCCCAAATAATCGAATCATATGGAATGACATGTGCAGCCGCAGAAGTTCTTTCTTTGCTAAGACGTGATGAAACTTTCCATGACATGTTTGTCTCGTCGTATTCCCAAACTTTACTAGAATGGCCATACCATTGAATATGTCCACCTGAACATCAAAACAATAAATGAATTCTACACTTCAAGCATATAAATTCAAATTAAGTTATATAAAAACTCACCCATGCTAAGTAGTTTGTTTTGGAAACAACACAGAATGATTCCGTCTGCAGGATTTGGTAGTTGGGTGAATGCTGTCCACACATTTGCAATCGGATCGTACTGCTCCACACTGCTTAATACATTAGTAGGACTTAGCCAATAATAGCCACCTGCGATGAAAAGTTTCCCTTTGATTACGACGTTCTAAAAATCATGAAATCAAATTTAGGTGAATTAATTATATTTTGGAGTTTTATATTAGTAGAAAATTAATTGATATTCACCGAATGAAAAGATCTTCCCTGAATCATATCAGCGCGGTAAGACCAAGAATTGGTCTCCACTGAATATATTTGCAGTTTATTTGTTAAAATATTATTTAGAATCCCTCCTGTTACAAATATTTTGCCATCGATTACAGAAGCACAATGACCATTAACAGCCACCAACAGTGGAGCGATGATCTCCCAATTTCCAATTTTGCTGTTCCACCTGATCGAAATCAATAAGCGTTAACTTCTCTTTCAATCGATCTGATGAAATGATTGCAATTTAATCACCTTTCTACTGATTTCAGAGAATCATCACCACCAATAGCGTAGACATATGTGGACGAATCGTGACGAAGTGTCACTGCTGAGAATTTATAACGAGCTTGATTTAAGGGCTTCAATGGATGTTTCTGACCGCTTTTCAAATCAATGTATTCCACCTGAAGACGAATAAATTTGTTGTATTCCGATTTCTCTAAGGAGGTACTTCACAACACCGGAAAACGTTACTGAAGTCTCTATCTTTATTGGAGAACTTCCGCCAATGATAACCATCCAATCTCCTACGACGACAGACGCAAAATTAATTTTATCAATTCCAATGTCTTTGGATAGAGTCCAACTTTTCTTTAGTCCGTCAAATATATCGATGGTATTTGCCAGCTGAAAACACGTTTTGCAATTCAGTAATTGACTTGAAATCCAATTAAAATATTATACTTGTAATATAGAACTCACATCTAAATAATTCCCCCCAACCAGTGCTATTTTTTCTTTTTTTCTACGAGGGGTGTCTCTTTGGATGGAAGATTTGTCATCCTTGTCTTTAATTACTTGTCTAATAGAAGACAAATACTCTGCACACGAATGACAGAACGTCATTACTTCGTCGACGAGAAACTGAAAACAAAACACATTATTCGAATGATTTTTATCAATAAACTGTAACATTCAATTAATCTCAAATACCTTTATCGAAAGCAAGGATAACCGCACGGATCCCATCAGCTGTACCAATTCAAGTTTACGGTTTGCATCATCATGATTTACCCATAATTTTACAGCATTGAATACGTCTTCTTCAGAAGACACGATCAAATCATCCGATTTCAAGATTTCGATCACGGTGTTGGTTGGCAGATTGAGAAAAACCTGTGTTTTGTGCAGCTAAAACAAATTGGAATTGAAAAATATTCAAGTAACATATTTTTTTTTATATAATCAACACTCACCGTCTCGAAATTTTCCAGAGTCAAATCCATTGCCCTCGTCTTCAATTTCCAATCAACGTTGTGTTTCAAAAGTTTCGACATTATTGTTTTGCGGTGTTTATCTTCTATACCTAAAATTATATTCCAGATTATTATTAAATATACGTATATAAGTATTAAGGTGGCCAGGTTTTGAAAATGACAAAGGACACTTTGGTAAAAATGAATATAAAAAAAATCCTTTATTGATCATGTCGTCGATTTATTACAATGTTAATGATGTTACTTTACCGACAAAACAGTTCAAAGTTCAAAAACCTTTTTGTCCAGATATAATTGCAAATGGAAAATGTTCATTCTACTCGTACGTTGGCGTTTGTACCCGGAAAACGCAATGCCATTTCAATCAAAAATTTTATATTGTTATGGGGAGTATTTCGATATTTCAACAAATCAAAAATAGTCATCCATTTGTTATCAATTACATTTGTCCACTCTCTTTCTGTAATAATATGGTTGATTCTGTGTACTTCGTCAAATAACAAATTGTCATCGATGGAAATGTTAAATTTTTCCTTCATGAATAAAACTGTTTTAAGTATTTGATATAATATCCAGTTAAATGCAGATGTATATTTATTATGCCGAGTCCAGTTTTCCAAATACTCTTTTTTCACAAAACTACATTTTTATAAACCTCCATTGCTTCTTTAGTAAATTATTTTTATTTCAGGATTAGTCTCTTCCAAGTTATTTAAATGCGTAATTACAACTTCTATCAATACGAGATTTAAGCTGTTCCTTTAATATTTTACATTGCACTGATACTTCAGTTGAAGTTATATCTGCTCTTTCAAGTAAGACAAGGACAAAGGACAAGGTTTCCAAAAGGAGGACGTCTGGTCACCTTTAAGTAATTTACACAGGCTTGGATGGCTGTTTACGGGTCGAAGTCTTCTGAAAGAAGTTTTCAGGTTGACAGTGCACAATAGGCCTTAAACGTCATTCGACTTTTGGCCATAACACCACGCCATGCGACTTAACACCACGCTATCTATTTAAGGGTAATTGGACTATTCGTCACTTTGCCGTGGTCACAAAGACAATTTTTGCCATGAAAATTGCGAATACACAATCTTTGGCACTCAAGTTCTCGTTAGTATGATAGTTATTGTTAGTATGATGGACTTTTCAGCTGCCAGATGTTCCGTTATAAAGATTTTAGTGACTTTGTGACGAGTATTTTGTGACCAGTAATCACCGAACCCTATTTAAGCTCTGACCGCGGTAAACGGACTACTAATCGGTAAACGGACTACTAGTCAAATGTGAACCTGTCACAGGACAACCGGTCGCTCTAGATCGGTCACACGTGATCACCCGTCACACTTAAACTGGTCACGAGAAAACTGTTCACGAGAAAACTGGTCACACCCTAAAACTGGTCACGAGAAAACTAGCCACACCAGAAAATTGGTCACGAAAAAACTGGTCACACTCAAAAATTAAAAATTGGTCGAATTTTTGGGTGTGATCAGTTTTCTCGTGACCAGTTTTAGTGTGACGGGTGATCACGTGTGACCGATCTAGAGCGACCGGTTGTCCTGTGCCTGGTTCACATTTGACTAGTCATCACCGAACCCTGACCGCACTATGCGACAATCGAACGATCTGACACTTCACAACAGTACGCGACCAAATAGTGTTTGTATGAAATTGTATGATACATAACGCACTGCGCGACAGTCGAATGGCGTAGAACGACACCGTGCGTCAAAGTTGACTTTCCGACCAACTTTGACGCAAGGTGTCGTTCGCGACTTGACGCAAGTTTCGTTGAGTAGGGGGTTGCCTTGCGACAATTATTCTCGTCCTTCATATCGTGACTTTGAAATAGCATGTAGCCATAATCTTTTGGTTTTTCTCGATTGTTCTTCTTCCTCGCATATCAAAGATACTATAATAGCGTCCGTTTCTTCGATCTTGCTCCGGGGTACCGAATGAATGATTGACATAATTTACTGCGTAGTGTCCGAGCCAAAAACCCACATGGCCGTGTTTTGGGCGTGGCTGGTCTACCCTTCCTGACCAGCCAGCGTACTCAATCCACAGCCCCCGCCATAAAGGGGCAGAGGCGCCGAGAAACTCCCCGGCTCACCATCAAGTCAATAAACGAGGATATAACTAAGCCAGACGTGTCTAATTCCCCACCCCGCCCTGTTCCAGCACGTGCTCCAGAGCCACCGGTCACCCATGCACATACACATATATACAGCCCCTGCAGCTATTATTCACGTAGTGTCGCGTCGCTGTCGTTCAAGTGCGGCTTACCTAATATTGTCGCACACTGTTGTGAAGTGTCGGATTCTTCGTTTGATGCAAAGTGCGGTCAGACCTTTATGCGTATGTGTTGAAAGCTTGCAAAGCTACCTTAACTCAACCAGTGGCGTAACTAGTAATTTTGGGTCCGTAAGCAAAAAATCCTCAAGGACCCTCTCCTCGAATTTAAATTCGCAACGCAGTATTAATATTTGAGTTGTCGGTGGTCACCAATTTAGTCGTCGGTGGTCACCAATTTAGTACGCGGGACAGATGTGTTGACCATGCCTCGGTCTAAGAAAACATCGTTTGTGTTTGTAAGAGGATTGTTTATTTTTGTTCAATTGTTACAATGGTTATTGTATGTACGAAGAACTTGAGCTTCGGAGAAGTGAGCTGGTTGAACTCCAGAGGTTCACTCTGGTGTTGGGAGCTGGTGCGTCACTTTATATATGTTCTGGCTTAAAGCGTGCCGTGTGCAGATGCTTTGTCTTCGTTTCCAGGACACGTGTGTTAGAGACACGTGTTGACTTATTTTCGAGGCGCGTGCTTTATGGTACACGTGTGGTTTATAGCTATGGGGTCAGCGCCAGGACGTCGGTCGTTTGAGAATGGGGCCATATGCCACGCGTTAACGACTTTTCAGGCATGTGTTGCGGTCGCCTGATGACATCACTGTAGAGTTTCGTTCGTTTTACGATCAAGCGATGAACTCTTTCTTCTGGAATGGTCGAAGAGGACGTTGCCCTTGAGTTATGCATGTTTGTACAGGATCGATGATGAGATCACTGGTTTTGATGTATAATAGCACTAGTCGTGCTATATTCCTACAATATAAATATAATTATTGTTAATCTGTAGGTACATAATATAATTTTATTTATTCAACTTACCATTTTAAAATGTCTTCCTTCGAGCCTTACTGTTTGGAAAATCATGAATTAGTTGCTTGAGGTCCATTTTGGCTACTTCTTTGTGCTCAATTGTAAGCAAATATACATCGAGTCTGGTTTGACCAATCGAATTTCTTTTGTTATTTTTTATTTATTTAATGTTCTTTCTACACTAGTCACAGTTACCGGAAGAGTAAAAAATAAGATAAATGCAATATATACATACATATACTTTTGAAAAATCACTCTTCAAACAACTGTACTTGGTAATAGTAATTCTGAAAATTGCCTTATGGTCATTATTTCAGAAAAATCTTTCTTTATTAATAAAAGTACACGAGTAAATTGAGATTCGAATTGATCTGAGAAAACTTCTGGATATATATTTTTTTTGAGATTCAAAAAATGGTCTGGAATATCTGTTTCCGGCATATTAATAATTTCCTAGGTTCAAGAAAACCGAAAGGCTACGTCCACACTACCGATATCTTCGAAATTTTCCATACCCAGTTCCCATATTGCAACCTGTGGTTGCTATTTAGGAACTGCTTATGGCAAATTTCGTAAATATCGGGTGTAGATATCGGTAATGTAGACGTAGCCAAATAGTTTTTCGTTACCTGCATTCCCGCAAAACGTGTCTTAATTTGAGCAGTTTTTTTGTCAATTTATGGCCCCCTATCTCCGTGGGCCCGTAAGCATTTCTTCCCCCCGCTACATAGTAGTTACGCCACTGAACTCAACCGCTATGTTTTATCTTCAATATATTTATTGGTTGGATAATAATAATAACAATAATATGACCAATGTGATCTGACAGATTACCCCAAAGTGTCTCACCAGTCTTACAAAAAAAAAAAAAACAAAGAAAAGAACAATCATTCATCTCATTCAAATAGACTTGTGTTGAGTTTCACGAAACTGACCAGCTCATCAACATGTAAATTGAACAGTTCCAAATATTCATCTATCACATAGTAATGGTCGTATTGGAAGTGATTTAGATAAGTGTCAGAGAGATTTGGCGTGTGGCTGTCAGTGGGCGGGTGTTGGCCGGTGCGTTTGGTTGTTTGGTGTTGGGAATTTCCTGTACCTGAAAGTTTGACTCGAGATGGAGGAGAGTCAGCTGGATTATGCGGCGCAGGCTTCTCTCGAGCTGGTGGAATTCTTATCAGCTGGACCTGCCGACGAGCAGGACTCTCTCGTAGAACTCCACGTTCGAAAACTCCACCAGGACACTTCCATCACACCCGTCTTCGATCCCACCGACAGTAAGTGTCCTCAATTCAACCTGCCAATTGCTCTCGATATTATACAGTTATCAATGCACCGAATCGTGTTCATAACTGTAATTACATGCGCCGAAATTAATTCCGTTACATGAAATCGATATGTGATTTTTTAACATTTCCATTATAGAGAATGATTGGATATCGGGACCTGCTGGACACACTTTAGCCTCCTACTGTTCGGGTCGTGTTGCACTTTTGGATTTTTTTACATACTGTTGCATAAATTGCCAGCACGTACTGCCCGATTTGCACGATCTTGAACAGTTGTATTCGCGCGAAGATGGTCTTGCTGTTGTGAGTTGAACGTTTACACAATACAATTTTTCGACAGGATTCCATATAATGTAATATGTTCCATTTCAGGTTGGCATCCACAGTGCCAAATTCGATGCGGAACGTTTGCCGGCTAATGTATTGCACGCCACGAAACGTTTGAATATAAAACATCCTGTTTTGAACGATCCGGAAGCGAGCCTTTGGGGACGTCTTGGAATTCATTGCTGGCCAACTCTTGTCCTATTGAGTAAGTTATGGCCCAATGTACATAATATGTAGTTTGTTTGGGCAAAAAATTATTTGGTTGGTTAGTTTTTAAAAGTGGTCAGTAAAAATATTGAAAATTTATCAGTGATTAATTATAAACATGATCAGTAACTTATTATAAATCCTTTTTGATCAGTATTTTTTTTTAATACTGATCAAAAAGGATTTTTTATCAGTGAAATTATAATTTTTGACAGTGGTATGATACGCGTCGCCCCGCTACTGTCCATTCCCACTCTCCTCATGGTCCACACACCGTAATATCCATCCAAATACATCCTAATATATATTATTTAAAGTTTTATTTCATAAATATTTAGCAGCCAACACTTATTTATTTAAGGGTCAGGTTAGGTTAGGTTAAATTAGGGTTGGCCCTATTCATTTAAGATTATATTGTTAGGGTCGGTATTATTCAGTCTCACTGTCACACGCAAGAACTGAGACAGTGAGATTGAACTGAACCTGGAGCAAGGGGGTTGAAAACGGAGAGGGGGGAGATTATTAACCCTTTGCCCGCGGCAATAAATAAAGCGAACAAGACCTGTACGCGGCGGCACCTTTTTCGCGAATTTGGCAATCGAGTTTTCGACCTTAAATACAGATTTTAATATGTACTCAAGTAACCAGATATGTTAATTAACACATAAAGTATTATTTTAAACAATAAAATACATAATATATCTCGTAGTTTTGGCTTAATTGTCAAATAATCATTCTTCATACAATTGAGACGTATCGTCGCCATTGTCCAACAGACGTGACGTCACATAAACGAGGTTTCAGTATGGTTCTACAAAATACTAATTTTGACTGGTATATATTCATTTTAAGCAAATTGAATAGATGGCATTCAACTCTCAGTAATATATTCAACCAATTTTGAACCTTAAAACAGTTGAAATAGGCGCATATAAGGCTCAAAATCCCGTGCAAAGTTCAGAAATTCTATGGAAGACAGCCGCACTACAGACTTGTCGCCCAAAGCTTCCATAGAAGACGGCCGCGGGCAAACGGTTAAAAGAATGTTGCTAAGTGGCAAAATTTATCAGGATATTTTATACTAGGAGCCATAATGCGATATGGCAACACTGACGATTTTCTGGCTGTCAAAATGAAATGATCATTTTTAAATGATATTACTGATGATCTTATAATAATCATCGACCGTTTCATTTTATTATCTGATCATTTTGGTTTGATAACTGATTGTTTAGTTTAATAACTGATCATTTAGTTTAATAACTGAGTATATGACAAGTGATCATAATGGTGACCGGAAAAATGCACTTGATATAGTTGCACTCTCGAGAAATCCAAACTTTCAAAGATGCTCAATGAGAACTAACGCAATAGAATTCCCACAAAATGTGTCAAGGGGTATTTATATGTTATCCGAGGGGGCTAAACTTTTTTCTGTGGAATTCTATTGCGTAAGTTCTCTTTGAGCGTATTTGAATATTAGGACGTTTCGGAACTGCGCTACTATTCAGTGCAAATTAGTGCATCTTTCCGGGAACCTATCACAACATACTGATCATTTAGAATACTCACTGATAATTTCGAAATATTTACTGACAATTTAGTTATTTTTGTTGATCAAAAGCTGAATAAATTACTGATCAATTAAATACACGCCGTTTTTTTATGAATTTTCTACGTCTGTACTCGTTTTTAGGTCCGGAAGGGAAGCCTTTATTAGTGTTGGCTGGAGAAGGTCATCGTGAGATTTTATTTAGAGCGGTTTCAGTTGCACTGACTTATTTTAGAGAATTGAAAACGCTTAAGATAGGCGTTGATGAAGACGTAATTGCTCCAATAGAAGAAAAGATCGACCTCAATAGTCTCAGATTTCCCGGAAAGGTATTTGATGGATACACATTGTGTAGTTTTAAATTGATTATATGTTTATGTCGGTTTATTTGCTTTCAGGTGACATTAAATCCTTTCTGCAATCAAGCCGAAGGTGAGCCATGGTTGTGCATATCTGATTCTGGAAACAATCGTTTAATTTTGATCGATTATCATCAAAATGTTGTTCATGTAATTGGCGGAATTGAGGCAGAACTTAGAGTACGAATATTCTGTTGACTGTATATTTATGATTTACATACAATAATATACATATGTATATATTTTCGTTTTGTTTTTTAGGATGGGAATTTCGATGAA
This sequence comes from Arctopsyche grandis, assembly GCF_051622035.1. Lineage (NCBI taxonomy): Eukaryota > Metazoa > Arthropoda > Insecta > Trichoptera > Hydropsychidae > Arctopsyche > Arctopsyche grandis. Next base: position 29,988,514 of record NC_135363.1, on the reverse strand, counting down.
GCTAGATTTAATAATCCGCAAGGAGTTTGTTGGTTGAAAAGTAATGTACTCTTTTTATGCGATACTGGAAATCATGTCATAAGGCGAATTTTGTTAGATAAAAAGACGGTTGAAATATTTGCTGGTACTGGAGTTCAGGCTGAATTTGGAGATCAAGGTTGCTTATGATTCATCTCGTCTATAACTCGCATGTACAATATTTAACGGAAATTGTCACATATACTTTTTAGGTGGTTTAAAGTATTGTCAGCAGTCTTTGGCTTCACCGTGGGATATCATCTTATATCGAACGGCCGATATGGACATGTCAATTCGAAAGCCAATCGTGCCCGATTCAGATTTAATGGTAAAATTTATTGATTATCGCTTAAATATGGTTATCATTTGGTGTGTTTATAATAATCATTGCAAACATGTATTTTTAGGCTGATCCTGATGTCGAAATTGAATCTTTGAGGCGAGTTTTGCTTATCGCTTGCGCTGGCTCACACCAAATATGGGCTATATTCTTGGATACCACTGTTTGGTGGAAGTATAAGACATACTCAGAAGGTTGTTGATTATTTTTGTACAGTGTTGGCTACGTATACTTTTAGATTGCGGCTGAAATATGGACTTTTATGTTATTACTCATCTCGTTTCTGTTTTTAGGTACCGTATTGGCCATTGTCGGAAGTGGACGAGAAGAGAATCGTAACAATCGGTATCCAAATTCTGCAAGTCTCGCTCAGCCTTCTGGTTTGGCGCTGAAAGGCGAAGCCATGTTTATTGCCGATAGTGAAAGTTCGTCCATCAGGCATTTAGATGTTAAATCAGGTCAATTATCTCCACTGGCTGGCGCTGATAGGAATCCCTCGGTATGATTGTTTAATGATAATTCCTTTTCAAATCTACCGTTGTATCTAATACTTCAACTATATTTATAGAATCTGTTCGCTTACGGGGACTTGGACGGCCGCGGTTATTCAGCAAGACTTCAGCATCCTTTAGGAGTTGCCTGTTGTCAGAATTCAACTAATGTTTACGTAGCTGATACTTACAATCATAAAATTAAACTGATCGATTCTTCGAATGGAGACTGTTCGACTATTTATCCTACTTCGGATTCGACGATTGCTCTGTCGGAACCCGGAGGTGTTTGTATGTCGATGAAGAGTCAGGCTTTAATCATTGCCGACACTAACAATCATAGAATAATTTCTATGGATGTTAACACAAAAGAAACCAAAACCATTCAACCGAAATTCCCGACGGCTCCAAGCAAGACTGAAAAGAGAGAAAATTATACAAAAAATAATTTAATAACCTGTCCTAACGAGATCAAAGTCAACGGAAGCGATGATGCTAAATTAATTTTGGAATTCGATTGCGACACAATCAAAGGAGATAAGGATTTGCATCTCACGCCGGAAGCACCGCAACGTTGGCTCATCAGAATTTTAGACACGACTTTAGGAAACGACTTGACGAACGAATGGGATATAGTTGGTGGTATCCGCAATGGAAAAGAGCTGCCTATGAAGATAGAATTGCATAAAAAACCTGGCTCGAAGCACGACGATGACTTTAAACGGATTGTCAGATTAGAGTTTTTCATTTCGTTATGCGAGAGCAGCTTGTGCTTCATCAAGAGATTCGCCGTAGACTTCAATTTGGTGGTGGCGAATGATGTCAACGTCTCACAAACGTATAGTTTAATTGTCAAGCTAGCATCCGACAGCAGCATAACTGCCGTCGTCGAATTAAAGTGAATTTAATTCATCAATATTATGATCTAAGTATTATATCAATGAGATTTTCTAGTAATAAATTGACTAATTATTAATAATTAGCGACACAATGTCAGTTGTTGCATTTCTTCTTACAAGAAGCTTAAACGTGTACAAATGTATTTGGCTGTTGAATACGGTACAGTTCTCTGTACATATGTAATGTATTAAAGTGCGAAGTGAGCGCTTTATATTTATATTTACATCTTAAGAGAACTGTATTGCTATGAATTTATTAATATATCGGCAATATTTGCTTATTACGCTACCTCTGACTAATCAAAATGCCTTTTGTACGTTGATATTGACAATTTATAAATATTTATCTTTGCTATGTATTTTATTTATTTTATCATGACACATAGATATAGAATACATAGATATGCCTTTACATTCAAATTTCGTTGGAGATCTTGTCGCCATTAACTGTGGGGTGCGGGGGTTTAAATAGCGGGGAAGTGGTGAAAAAAAAGGAAGGAACGCAAAAAACGCAGTGGTCAGCAACCAGTTTATGTACATATGTACATGTACTGAAGTTTTATATAATTTATAACTTTATTTTATTGGACACTCCGCGTGACAGTAAACCAAACTAATAAAGCCATATTAAGAAAAAAATATTTAATTATACGCACTATATTAAACTACAAATGTATGTTACTATAATAAAACCATCATTAACTATTACAATATTTAAATATTAGTAACTTCCACAAGGATCAATTTTAAAGCTGACACTTAAATATTTAGTTCATTGTTTGTAGTTTTAAACTTAATGTAGATTTCTGAATTTCCTTCAGTGCCAACAAGATATACGTGTGCATTTAGAGACATCTGTGGCAGATGTTGTCGACCGCTGTTCAATCACTGCATATAACACTACATACATCGCGCCGATATTTCATTATATGTTAAAATACTACTATAATTGAAGAAATTATATATTAATTCTTACATATGATATGTGATGCCATCCGCCTTTTTATGTTTTCTTGAGTAATTGTAACACAATTTCACTGAATACGTTGGCATTTTCGAAAAACGTCAATCGACCTTCCGACTTAGAAGCACAACCTTTGGGTGTGCATGCACCAAAAAGGTGATCGGCTTAGAGCGTCAGGGCGTATCTATGTATTCTATATCTATGACACGAACAAACAATTATTTTTATGAATAAAAACAGTATAAATGCTTTATATAAGGAAGAGACCATGGTAATTGACCTAGTCTATACTAGTTGACCATATGGATTTCAAGATAAATATTATTATCGACTAGTAGTGAGCAATAAAATAAGTGTGTGCATATGAAAGCTCTTTTGAATCCAAATTTGTAACCATTCTTATATATATTTTACAATATCATCTGTAAAAACTTTTTATTGCTTGCTTTATATGCCTCCGGTACAACATACTAATCCAATTGATATGATCGATATCAATTCTGGTGTTCATCTACTATAGACTAGATTAATCATTAATAGAGGTAGGACCGGAAGCGTGCCGTTTATTGTTCAATTGTTGTAAATGCTTTGTAAAAAAGGTTCACCAAACCTTTAACAATGCATTTACAACATTTGAACAATACGCGGCACGCTCCGAGTCCGGGCTTTAATCATTAAAGTCTCTCTTCTACTAGGTATGTACAGTAGCGGTCACGAAAAGGTGTTCACCTCCAAAAAAATCGATATTTTGTTGAATACTGGTGTATATATGTTTTCTAATATATTTATTGTACATTAATATTGAAATCAATGTATTTATGATACTTTAAAGTGATTCAAACTTAAATATTTTTATTATATATATTGAAATAATCATCATTCTTGTAAATAAGTGAATTTGGGAAAAAAAATCGTAGTTCAATGAAAATTTTTTTTCTGCCAAACTAATTTATTTATCTAAAAAATTTAATTTAAATTATATTAAAAATTACAATAGCTATACAAAATACACAATTTAATATTAGATATAGATTAGAATATAGAATCTATGCCTAGAAGAATAAAGGCAAAGGTCTTAAAAAATAAAGGAGGCCCAACTAAATATTAAATTGTATATTTTGTATAGCTATTGTAATGTTTAATATAATTTAAGTTAAATTTTTTAGATAAATAAATTAGTTTGGCAGAAAAAAATTTTTCATTGAACTACGAATTTTTTTCCCAAAATCACTTATTTACAAGAATTATGATAATTTCAATATATATATAATTATACTTAAGTTTGAATCACTTTAAAATATCATAAATACATTGATTTCAATATCAATGTACAATAAATATATTAAAAAACATATACGTATACATCAGTATTCAACAAAATATCGATTTTTTGCAGGTGAAAACCTTTTCGTGACCGCTACTGTATGTGTATTTAAATTTTTATAATGGGACGCTTTGTGTGACACGCATGGTTTTATTATGACAGTAAAATAAGCAAGCGATTTGTGTGAAAGTGTAGTTATTTAGATACAAAATAACATGTCAATATTTTATTTATACAACTAATTGAAAATAAAAAAATACGTTGTAATTTTATAAATTTGTGTTTCATTTTTCGTCGTGCATCAGTAATTCTTTGTTTGTTGTGTAACTCGTTACTACGGCGACCGTTTTGTTTACTCACAGTGCTTTTTGTCGAATTGGGGCACAATCCGTGCTATAATGTTCAATCGATTCTTAATACTGACAATATTTTGGATTTGTACTCATCCGCCGAATCCCGTCTGTTCTCATCAAGAGATTCTTCCATATTTGACTCCGGAGAATTGCACGAGAGTGGAATATTTCGACATGGAATCGTACAAATGTAGTTCTTGTTCGTCCGGCTTCGAAAAATCAGATTCAGGTACACAGAATTATTAAAGGTCTATTGATATTTATGCTGAGCTTAAAATTAGGTGTAGTTCAAATAATAATTGCGTATTTTTTATTATTTTTGCTACTTGATATGATATATTTTGGATCAAATATTTGTATAATAAAGTCTTTAATACCTTTCTATGGTCATAATGAATCTTATTCATATATGTAGTGGCGGCTCGTATTTAAGGGTAACCACGGCTTTGCCCTACACACATCTCTCCTAACCAAAAAAAAAAAAAACACCAAATTTTGCATATTGTTAATATCTCATCAAGATTATTTATTTATATAAAAGTCATTTTTCTTGCATAAAATGTATAAATTTCATTTTTTTGGAAAAAAAATATGTAGGAGGAAAGGGGGAGGGGGGGGGGGGGGCTTAGTCATGAGCCACCCCTGGATATATGTATAGTACTTATCATACATATATTGATCTGAAAATGAGTCATGGCCATAGATATAGAATACATAGATACGCCCTGTTGGTGCATGCACACACAAAAGAAAGTACAGTGCATGCACACTCTCTCTCAGTAGCTAGTTAGCTTCTAAGTCGGAAGGTCGATTGACATTTTTCGAAAATGCCAACGTATTCAGTGAAATTGTGTTACAATTACTCAAGAAAACATAAAAAGGCGGATGGCATCACATATCATATGTAAGAATTAATATATAATGTCTTCAATTATAGTAGTATTTTAACATATAATGAAATATCGGCGCGATGTATGTAGTGTTATATGCAGTGATGTCTCTAAATGCACGCGTATATCTTGTTGGCACTGAACGAAATTCAGAAATCGACATTAAGTTTAAAACTACAAACAATGAACTAACTATTAAAGTGTTAGTTTTAAAATTGATCCTTGTGGAAGTTACTAATGTTTAAATATTGTAATAGTTAATGATGGTTTTATTATTGTAACATACATTTATAGTTTAATAGTGTGTATAGCTAAATATTTTTTTCTTAATATGGTTTTATTAGTTTGGTTTACTGTCACGCGGAGTGTCCAATAAAATAAAGTTATAAATAAAATAAAACTTCAGTACATGTACATATGTACATAAACTGGTTGCTGACCACTGCGTTTTTTGCGTTCCTTCCTTTTTTTTTCACCACTTCCCCGCTAGTTAAACCTCCCGCACCCCTCAGCTAGTGGCGACAAGATCTCCAACGAAATTTGTATGCAATGGCATATCTAGGTTATTCCACATCATGGTCACGGTTGATAAAATCCTTGACAAATGTACAAACCTCTATTATTTTCTAAGCTTTAGTGCAAAATTAGCTTCTTTTTTTCTTTTTAATAAAAATATTTAAATAAATTTATATATATATATATATATATATATATATATATATATATATATATATATATATATATATATATATATATATATATATATATATATATATATATATATTAATATGTGTATATTTCTAGAATATGCAAAACTCATTTATTAGATTATGGATTTTTTTAATTCACTCAATCCATTTATTTAATTTGCTCTTCTAAAAGTTCTTTGTAACATCTGTTTTCATGTATTTTTTTTTACTCAAGATATTTTGGGAGCCTTAAATAGTTTTTTTTTTAAATTCTATATATATAATAATATTTCTCACAATGAGGCATGAGTTTTACACTAAAAAATATACTGTAATTATGGAAAGTTTGATTCAGATTGGAAAGAGTCATTAAGAAAAACGTTTGATGGGACAAGCATTTAATTTTATGTGTACATATATAGAAATATTTGCAATAAATAATGTCGCATTTTTTGATTATTTATGTTACTAGGCTTATCTTGTGGTTGTGTTGGTTTCAATAAATACGTCAAACAAGTTAACGACACTGTACAACAATGTTTACAATGTAAAGTTTCCGAATACTTGTCAAAAATTGGCTCATCATGTGTACCGAGGAATTGTTTCAACCTTACCAACGGCAAGATCACATGCTCTGTCTGCAAAAAGAATCAAATCATCGGTGAGCGATACATTCAGAGCGTTTCGATTGAGTTAGATGTAAGATCGGTGATATTTTCTTCACGTTTCAGTGACGAATTCGTTGAACGGCTCAGCTCTACCGACGGTAGAGTGCGTCACATGTTCGTCAGGATTTCTCCCTTCCGGAGACAGAACGCACTGTAGGCCGTGCTATTTGAGGCTGGCCGATCGTCGAGTGTGCGATTGTGACAAGAAGCAGTTCACAATTGTCAACGATGTCTGCGTTTCCAATGTGTTCATGAAGAATGTGACGGTTTTCAAGCCGACGTCGGCCTCCGGTGAAACTTTTCAGTCTGATTATTTCGATAAAAATTTCACGTCTTCGTTATATTTGTGCTCTGTATGTGAACCCGTGTACCCTGTATGGCTTTTTGTTTTTAATATTATTTAATATAAATATATTTTTGCAGCTTAAGGACATGGCGGCTTGTCAAACAGTTATCAATATGTGTGTGTTATCGTTGTATTCAAACAATGCACATTCGCCGTGTCAAATGTGGAAGAATTTGAAGCAACAAGGTTTTTATTATAATATATAACTACATAGTACAGGGATGGTGAAACTATGACCCATGGGCAGGGTCGATGAGAGGGGGAGGTTGAGCCGGGGTAAAGATCCAGGGTCCGGATTACTCTACGGGCCCCATATCGGGACTTCCAACTGACCGATATTGATATTGTTTTTCTAATAGTTCTGATAGATATAAATATGAATATAAATCTCTTGGATTCCTACTCCGCTCAACATAACCCTTTAATGATCCTTATGTACTTAAATTACTTAATTTTTCCCTTGTAAGGTCTCACCTTGAATTTGCCCCAATTATCTGGTCACCTTTTTATTTATCCCATATTAATTGTATTGAAAAAGTCCAACTAAAATTTATTAAATCCTTACGCTACCGTTTTCCTATCTACGTCCATACTACTGTTCCCGATATTTTAAAAATCCTATCCTTTAACAATCTTTCTGTCAGGCGACGACTCACCGATGCTACATTATTTTTTAAGCACCTAAATGGTTTCCTTGATTGTTCCGATTTACTGAGTAAGGTTGGTTTCAGGATCTCAGTTAGGTTTTCTAGAAAGGTTGCACTCATTTCACTTGATCCTTTCAAAACCAATTCCCTAAAATTGTGTCTGTAACAACAGACGGTGCTCCCAATATGGTGGTAAAAATATCGGTTTTATTCAGCAGCTTAAGTAAACTATTAGACATTCTCTGATTGGATTTCATTGTATAATTCATCAGCAAGTTCTATGTGCGGAGCAAAGCTTAAAAACATTTTCCAAAGTAATGCCAGTTGTAATTAAAGTCATCAACTTCATAAATGCAAGAGGTGGTAATAGACGAGAATTTGCACAATTATTAGAAGAAATTGATTGCCAATATTCGGGCATTTTGACGTACAATGTTTGATAGCTCAGCTGCGGTCAGATTCTCGACCGGTTTGTCGATTTATTATAGAAGAAATAGAGCTCTTTTTGAACGAAAAAACAATAGTTAGGGTTTCCAAATTTATTAGTATTCTTTTTTCCCCCACCCCCTTCAAATGACTGACTTAGTGCCTCACGGGCTAGTTCTGAAAAAAATTATTAACGAAGTTTGACCCACTTCTCAAAATGGTTCGCCATCACTGTACTAGTAGATATACCTGGCGTTTTCTTAATCAAAATTTATTGTGGGATGCTATTTTATGTCTACTAGTTGCCAATGACAATTAATAAATAACTTATTATAATGATTTATTATAAAAAGTATCATAAATAAATGCCACATTATTTTTCACGTCTCAAAACCAGTACTGGCTAATTATAGGTTTAATAAAATATTTATATAAAGAAGAGTGTTAATTTTATATATATTTATGTAAATACAGCTGTTCCCATAATGTACGGTGAGGATGAATCATATGTTGTGTTGTATCGCAAGAAGATAGATATTGCTTATAGTTTGAATGAAAATTCACAGGTATTTTTCATTATTATCCTTTATTTCTCACAAAAAGGTTTATATATACATATAGTTTATAATCGTTCAAATGATTTTAGTATAATTATTTAAACATCATCGCAATGAAGACCGATCCGCTGGGAAACGTCCGAGGATATTCAGATTTGTATTCGCAATGGATGCTTCCGTGTCCGACTATCCGTAAAGCGAGTGGAAGCAATCTGTTGAAGTTCAGCGTTGATTATCGGTGAGTCTTTTTATTTTGCTTGTCGTTTAGAATGTTCGATACGAATATACATATGACGAGCTTTGATATGTATGCAGACACAGATGCACTGTCGGAGCCAAGCAGTTGTATTCGGAGAGCGAGACGGTGATCTTTGAACCGTTTATTAAATATATCGACGACGACAGTAAAGATTCAACACCTGTCTTACACACGGTTCCAACATTGGTCAAAGGCAATTTGGTACATTTCAATAAAGTATGTTTTTATTTCAATAATAAAGTTTGGTTGACTTTTTGATTGAAATAATTTCTATAATTGTAAAATTGTAATTGATTGTAGGACAGTGATGTAAACACCTGGCAATTGATTAAAAGGTTTTATTTGTTTGATAAAACAAGTGGAATTTCAAATGTGAACGGTGTTCAAGTTATCAAGTATTTTAGATATGCAAAATACATCGAAATAAGAATACGGTATTTTTTTTTCTCGCACATCATTTCAAATGATATTTGTTCGAGTGTAATTTTACATCGTGAAGCACCTTTTTTTTAATGTGTAATTTGTATTTAGAATTAGACGTAAGGGAAAAGGTGAACGTAGTAAAATATATCCACCGTTGTTCATAGTTCACTATGCAGAATTGAGCGAAGATGATGTCAATGTGGATGTTAATGTAAATATGGAATTTGCTATTACTTATGAGTTAGATGGAGCTAGTATGGTCAATGGAATGGAAGTGAGTTGTAGTTTATATTATTTAAACGTTATAAGTGTATTATAACGAACGGTTTGCGCGCGCTTATACTGATCTCGCGGTGGGAGATGCAGAGGGCGGATACGTCGTCGTCCTTCCAGTAATCGTGTTTTTAGGAACGTGGACTAACCTGGGATACAGTATAATTATCGAGAAGGTTCCTGATTGCTGGCTCGTCTCGTCGATAACAGCTTTCCTCGTGGTTGGGAAACTGCTTCTCCGGTCACCTGGTCGGTCCTCCCACGGCTAACGCTTCTCCGGAAGCTGGGCCCAGAGATCCGCCATCTTATTTCTACACGAGGCAGTCCAGAGTTTGTCCCCTGCCTCCACCAACCGCTGTTGTGACCAGACCAGCGGTGCTTCATCGAGACGAGCCAGCAATCACGAAACTTCCCGATAATTATACTGTGTCCCAGGTTAGTCCACGTTCCTAATAACACGATTCCTGGAAGGACGACGACGTATCCGCCCTCTGCATCTCCCACCGCGAGATCAGTATAAGCGCGCGCAAACCGTTCGTTATAGTATTCTATTAAGTATAATATAAATGTCGCAGTCAAGGCATTGCAGTTTCATCTTATTTTAGATGTAAAATATGCTTTTAAATGCATCTCTAACTTTATGAGTTTACAAATTTATTTCTTGTTATGTTTATTTTACATTCTTACAAGAAAATTGAAATGCATTTAGCCACAAGATGTTTTTCAGATCAACTTTTCAGCGTAGCGATACTGATTTTTTTAATAATTCAAATTGTAGATTGCAGTCGGCTCTATATCAGCTTTTGGAATTTTATATACAATATTGCAAACTTGGTCTTATTCGAGACGCTTAGGAATATTGGGATTTGACGCGTTTACAATATTACAATTCTTCATTTTTGCGTGTGGAAATCTGGCCAATTCATTTTTCATAGTAAAAATGTCCAAACAATTCTTACTATTATTGTCATTAACTTATATAGTTGTTTTTAACGTTTAATTATAATTTTTAGGTGTCCTTTGGTGCTAGTAGTTATTCGTTCATTATAAATAAGATGCAAAAAGTAGTGTATATGTTACCGCCGACTAAAAAAGATGAATACGTCATACAGACGTATATCATAGTAGCTTTCTCTTTGAAGGTAAACTTTGTTTATGTTTTTCATTTAAAAGCTGATCGAAGGTTAAGTTTTTATGAATTTCTAGATCTTCGAAGTTCTCGCCATTAATTGGAAACAGATCAACGTCGACATATCTTTCATAGATTGGGAAAAACCCAATCAACCTCTGCTGGAGATTGGAATTAAGACTCCTAGCAAAACAAGTATGTTGATCATTTATATTCATACATATATAACTTGTATAATATCATTGTATTGAAAATTGTGTGCTGTCTTTTTAGACTTGAAAGCCGAAGCTCCAAAATCGTTTTGGAGACCTTATTTCGTAGCCAACGAGTGGAATGAGATACAGACAATGAGAAAAATTTCGCTGCCTCTTCATTTAGTCGCTTGTATTTTTGCATTGGAAGTGTTCGGAGCGTCTTCTTGGACTCGTGTTGGAGTTCAAGTGGATTCCAACCGTTCCACGGAATTCATAACTTCACCTGCCTATCAGTTGGCTGCAAGTGGATTGATATTTCTATCGTTATATTCAATACAATTGATGCTGTCGTTGTTTCTATACGAAAGATATATAAAAAACGCCATACTGGACTTTATGGATGTCTGTTCCATTGCGAACGTATCACTGTTGATTCTGGATGCTCCGTTGCACGGCTATTACTTGCATGGAAGGTGAATAGTTTTGCATAGTATGAAGTTCTCATTTTCAAAAAATATAAGCTAAATGTATGCGTTAGTGGTATTTTATATTTTTATTTGTATCAGGAAGGCCTTACGGGTAACCCCAATGCGCCTCCCTGGCCAGAAACATAGTACGTTTGATACAAGTATTATTATATAATACAAAGTAAAAACATATCAATTAACATCCATACAGACATCTATGGTCAAATTTGTAAATTTTATACAATTCAGTGAAATCCGAGATTGCTGAAAATTCGAGATTTGAGAGAAAATCGGTAAGGTTGCCAATTTGTTGGACCCGTTTCAATGAAAATCAGATAAATTGGCAAACTCTGATGGGAAACGATCGACCTGGAGTCACAAATCCAAGGTCTGGCCATTTCTGATTTGATTTGAACTTGTGACCACTCTGTTCAAAGTATTATATGTATGTTAACCACCAGTCTATTCTGCTGCACATACGTTTTTTCGGGTTTGGATGAAAAGCTTTCCTACTTGTTCTGATATTACATTGTCATCGTCATCGTCTAGCCTTGCAAATATTCAATCGATGATTTAAAATATCGCACTTCGTAGCCCATTTCCTTATCATTTATTTTTAATACGATACTTTTAAATTATTTTAAGTAATTTGCCTTCATTTTTAATAATTCATTTTGTTCTCCAGCTACTACGTGGTAATACGTCATGCCTGTTGTTGCTGGAACTGTCGGGACTTTATGTCCCTAATAATTATGTGCGTGATAGACATCATCATTTGATGGTTTTACCTCCTGCTCGTACAGTTATTTTTCGAATGGCTCCTATTCCAAGAGCTATTCGACTTCTTAATGAACTCGTTTCTGCTGAGTCTGAATGTGATATTTTCCAATTTAGTGAGCGTAAATTGTCTGATATTATTCTAACCCATTTGTCTGGTAGTCTGCGCTCATCATTGCTTTCGTGATTGATTGTGATTTATGAGTGGAATTTTGATTTACTCTCTTCCATTAGGGCCTTATAGATGTTTTGTATTTGCAGTTGGTTCTTATTTATTGAAACTGGCTGTAGGTGCAGGACATTCCTTATGTTATATTTTATTTTTTGATATTTTTACGTTATATGCTATTGTCATATATGTATAAATGTATTTTTGTCTGTGTACATATATACATATGTTTATATTTATTTTTCTTTCTCTTTTTTCTTTTATAAGACATTCCCTTCTTTGTTGTTTTTTATAATTTGTAATTATTATTATTATCCGCTATTATATAGCTTATTATTTTTATGATTATGTTAAATGTGTTGTTTGTGTATATATATATATATATATATATATATATATATATATATATATATATATATATATATATATATATTGTTTTTGTCATGTCTAATTTCTTTAGTTATTATTTTGTTTCTTTTGTGTTATATTTTTGACCATTGTGGCGCATTAGGGATTCCTGTGATGCTACAATGGTTCAAACTTTAAATAAATAAATGTTTGACCTGAGTAATAGCAATAGTGGCTAGCTAGCAAAAAGATAAGAGATGGTTCAAATGGTATATTATATCGGTCTCCCTCACGGGCCTGAAAGTGAAACGCCCGAAAACGCAAATATCGGAAGGCAAAGATCGAAAATCGAAAGATCTTAAGTCGAAAGATAAAAAAAAGGGTGCATGGTAAACGGTACATACACACTTAATTTGCGCGAGCAGGATACAACAGGAGCAAGAGGAACAGGCTTTTCCTCCCGTATTCTGCGCGCGCACATTAAACAAGGCTGTATGGCAAAAAGAGAGATAATTTCACCGCATGCCACTGATATATATATATATATATATATATATATATATATATATATATATATATATATATATATATATATATATATATATATATATATATTATATATACATAGTACCGTTTACCATGCACGCTTTTTTTTTTGATCTTTCGACTTAAGGGATACCCTTATTATACACATGTAAGCTAGGAATACCTCAAAAGTGTTGACTAGAGTTGAGAGGATGTAAGCGTGTTGTAGTGATTAATGATGATGACGCGTGTTGTAGTGGTTAATGATGATTTATGATGGTATTATATACGAATATATTTTTAGAAGTATACATGCAACTTGTGAAACGGACGCTAGAGGATTACAACCGGGTCTGCCGTATCGCGCTTTCAGCATACGATGTACTCCCGATTTCAGGTTGGGTTTATTTATATTGTTTTCATATGTTAGATATGAGGATATTAATCGGTTGACTGTTTCAGGTTGTATTTTAGTAGGTTGAGCACACACATGGTCATCAATGGTGTCAAGTGGCAATGGCAACATCACATGTCGACGGCGGACGATCGACCCAATTTGGATTCGTCGGCGACTGCGGGTTCGAATGTATATTATTATATTCATAGATGATCTCGATGATGAATTCATAATTATGAATGGCGTGTTTAGGTTTGAATTCGGCTCGCAAGTCCAGCGGCAGGTCGTCAAGACGAGAAGATAGCGATATGGCTGGTAATGGTTTGCCGTCTGTTATCAATCACAGAGAACAGGCTGCTAAATTGATTAACAAGTTTTTGACGGCTTTTTTGGATCATGTGAGTTGTTTATTAACATTCTGCATTCATGATGAATCAATAACTTGGTGTCCGGAAGTTAAAAATATGAAATGCATTTCAAATGAATAACTTCTGGACTCTTTGTAGTAAATCAATAGAATCTGATAACCGTGGCAAGACTTCTCTATTGGTTACTGTTTATTATGAGTTTGATTTTATTATAATCTTTATATTTTAATAAACAAGTTCATTGAAATCAGAAATATTCTTTCATGTATGTATGTATTTAAGTATATTAAATTTCTGTTTGAAAAGGCTCTAGAGGATTTGGATTATGAAGTGAGGGAGAAACACTTTTTGGAACGTATTTTCGATATCGAATTGATGGATGAAGGGAATTACAAAACACTATTTTTGTACAATACAAGCGGCGATTCCCAATCTTTTCAAAGAACTATTTGGTATGAGTTTATATTTGTGACATTTAATCATTTATGTAGAAAAATATGTAAATGTTATGTATTATTATTTTTTAAGGTATGGACAAGAGTGGACTCTGGTGACATTTGATTTGTATTTGTTTTGCTTAGTGCAAATAACGACCGGAAGTTATGTTGTGGCTGCTTTGGTCACCGCTGTGGTTTGGAAAGTGGGTTTGATTAGATTAATTTAGCAAATTGCATTTTAATTGTTATTGTAAATAATTTCAATGTTGTAGTTTTTGGAAATGTGCAGACAATATGCCGGAAAGAAGAATTTAGCAAAGAAGACTTTAGTGGATGAAAGATTTCTAATATAAGGAATTATTGTAATGTAATGAAAATAATGATTATTTTTTAAAAATATATATTTTGATGGAAAACTTGTATTTTTTTCTATTATTTATCCAAATCTTTCGTAGCAGATGCTGTTTCATTTATGAGTGCCTAGCTCCATTATTAAAAGAAGATGAACATTTAAACGATCCTACCATGCACAACTTATTCGTAAAATGATTTTTAGGTCGAAAGCCATAGATGTAGAATAACCTAGATATGCCATTACATACAAATTTCGTTGGAGATCTTGTCGCCACTATCTGAGGGGTGCGGGGGGTTTAACTAGCGGAGAAGTGGTGAAAAAAGGAAGGAACGCAAAAAACGCAGTGGTCAGCAACCAGTTTATGTACAAATGTACATGTACTGAAGTTTTATTTTATTTATCACTTTATTTTGTTGGATACTCCGCGTGACAGTAAACCAAACTAATAAAGCCATATTAAGAAAAAAAAAATTTGCTATACACACTATATTAAACTACAAATGTACATATGTTACTATAATAAAACCATCATTAACTATTACAATATTTAAACATTAGTAACTTCCACAAGGATCAATTTTAATGCTGACACTTTAATATTGAGTTCATTGTTTGTAGTTTTAAATGTCTATTTCCTTCAGTGCCAACAGTGGCAGAGGTTGTTCTGCTGTTCCATCAGTGCATATACATACATAAAACTACATATGTACATCGCGCTGATATTTCATTATATGTATGTTAAAATACTACTATAATTGAAGACATTACATATTAATTCTTTCATATGATATGTGATGCCATCCGCCTTTTATGTTTTCTTGAGTAATTGTAACACAATTTCACTGAAAACATTGGCATTTTCGAAAAATGTCAATCGACCTTCTTACTTAGAAGCTAACTAGCTACTGAGAGAGAGTGTGCATGATCTGTAATTTTTTTTTTTTGTGTGTGCATGGTCCAACAGGGTGATCGGCTTAGATCGTAAGGGCGTATCTATGGTATTCTATATCTATGTCGAAAGCACACTTGGTGTGTGTTTTTTTAGATACTTTAAAACAAGCGAAAAAAAAGCAGCACCCCTAGCCCCATACATATACATGGTACACAGTGGTAAAAATCACCCCCCTGGAGTGTTTTCGGTGATATTTTATCCATGTATTTATCCTTGCTTGACAGTGATCAATACGGTGAATCCCATATTTGAAGAAATGTAGGAGAAACTTGTCGGTTGCATAATGGATATGCCTACACGTGCAACCCCCCAAACAAATGCATTCTGCACGTGCAACTACACCCGAGCTCGGTTTGGGGAACACCCACTGAAGCCAAGAACGTGACGTCCCAAACCACTCAGTGTGTTTTAGCCCTTAGGATTACCAATGGCGCGTTAATACTCAATTCTACATATTATAATACTTAGCAACTATGAGATTAAAGACTGTAAACTGGCGAAGAAGTGAAAAGTAATCTTGTTGAGATGACCATTAATTTTTAATGAATATATCAATTATTCTGTATTGCAGCATTTCATTTTATGATTGTTATCCTTCAAATCCCATTCGCGTTTATGTTTTTGTTTATAATTCTAATTTGACTTTGCATACAGACGATGGGGTACGCACACACGTATCCAATTATTGGAAATGGATTAATTAGAGGAATTCTTGTTATCTTAATTGCAAACGCAGGGAGTATGGAGGGATGGGGAGGGTTCAGTCGATGTGCGCCGAGCTCAGGTGTAGCCAACTTCCGGTCCAGACAACCGCTTGACGTGGGTTACATAAACGAATTCCACAAAGTTTCAACCGTAATTGATGGACAGCAGTGGTGCCCTCTCTACGATGAGATAGGCGAAGGAAGAATTAAAGAGAGAGAGAGAGAGAGAGAGAGAGAGAGAAATAAAAGGAGGAAGGGGAGGGTGGCATCGTAAAGACCCGATTGAATTTCAACTCATTGAATGTCGGACACAGAATTAGTGCGTGGTAACTTTTTTCAGTTAGAGCGTGAGTCGCATACAAAATGGCGCTCAATCAGTGTCTCACTTTTTATTTGCGGAGGGGCTACTCTAGACAGGGTCATTGTGCGTCTTGGGATTGGTTAGGTAATACTACAGAAGGCACCGATAATGTGCAGGTCAGATTGCGCAACATTCATCTTTAAGTAATTAAAAAAAGTTGTGGCTATTTGCAGGTACTATAGTAACTGCGACAGGCGCAAAGCCTTCTGCGCATGCGCGTGAACTGTTACTGTCAGCGTATTTACTGTTAAAATTTTGTTTTAAACCTCTTAAAATTTAGTTCGAACTCGTAAAGTGACGTAGAGTAAAAAATATAATCCGAATTAGTTATTGTTAGAAAATTATTATCATATACAACGTATAATACCTACAAGCCGCGAACTGGCTAAATGATATAAATCTATTATAATAACGTGCGAAATTTATTTACCTCATGTATAATGAACGATTTATTAAACAAGTCTAGCATACATTAAATGTAAGAAATTATAATCGGATTATAAGTTCACGCGCATGCGCAGATGGCTTTGCGCCTGTCGCATATATAGTACCTGCAAATAGCCACAACCATTAAAAAATGCACATTTAACTCTTTGCACTCGAATGCCGCCATAGTGGCGGCATTGAGGTTTGCCGTATTTCTCGAATGCCGCCACTGCGGCGGCATTCGAGCATATTACGTTGGTGTCATTTATACTTTTATTGGTAACTCTAAATCTTTGAATTTTCACTATATATTGATAACAAAGATAATTTTAGCACGAATACATAATAATTCGTATAAGTATAAAACGTGTTGTCATTTGAGTGCAATGTTGCAACATTTTACGGATCAGTTTGAAGCGCCATTGTGTAGTCAAGGTAATGTGTTCGTTGGTAACCACGTTACCAGTTGGTTTATTGGTGCGTACGCACCAAGCCAACGAATGGCCCACAGGCCAACTTTTAAAACCAGTAGCGTACAAAATATCTAAATAAAAATTAAATTTAAAAATTGTAATTAAATATCAAAATTAAAACTATTATTATTATATTAAAATTAAATTCAAGTATCAAAATAAAATTATAATCATTATATTTAAATTAAAATTAAATATTGAAAGTTAAAACAGAACATGCACAATTTAAATAAATTTTCGAGATTGACCTAAAATTAGATCATCAACAATCACATACATGTAATCCTCGACTTTTGTTTGTCGAAGATGTTTTGACTTACGAAGATACGCACTAAGATCGAAAAAAAATCAAAGAATTATTATTTTTACTTCCCCGTAATGCGCAGTTACTGAGAATATATCATGTATTAGTATGGGTGATCCAACGATTTTTGCTAACCCGGGGTGTTGTCGGTCACATCAAACGGATTTTTTTATTCTTCAATTGTTTCTCTCGTCGAAATAAATCAAGTAATTAAATCATTTCAGAGGTAAAATTTATCGGATAATGTGTGATTATTAATTTTATTTCGACGAAAGAAAAAAAACCCTTTGACAAATCACCGACATCCAACACCGCGTTTTTTTATGAATTGTTTTTTTTTATCGATCCCACGTGGAAATACAGTAACATCTCGTGACGACTTTAACAATATTTTTTTTCGCTCGTATGCAGAGAAATTATAATATTTCTCTGGTTTTAAATGCGGTATCGTCGTAATTCAAAACATTGTTGTAATTCAAAACATCAACGATGTTCTAATTTTAGCTCAATCTCGCTCTTTAGCTTGATTTTGATATTTAATTTCAATTTTAAAATTTAATTTTTATTTCGATATTTTGTACGCTACTGCTGGTTAAAAAGTTGGCCCAAAATCGTCGTTGGTTTAGTCCGTAACACCATATGACGACACGGCTTTGAAGAGACACGAGTTGAATACCAACCGTCAATTGAAACGGGAACGGCAACGGGAGCGGGAATTGCATGCGTTATTGTGGCATTGTAACGCATGCTGGGTCCAGCTAGTATATGTATAAAGATAAAAATTAAGACAATATATAAAAAACCTAATTAAAAAATCACCAATTCTCTCCGTAAACTTTAATCACGAGTATGGCAAAGTGCTCAATCTGCCATAGCGAGAGGGGGGCGAAAATTGAAAAAAACGATCAGAACAGTGTGGAAAAATGGGACAGTGTGGACGATAGACGTCACCGTGAAAGAATATGCAGTATTTTCAAACGTGTCTATTACGATTATTTTTCACCACGGTAATGCCGGACATCATTTCCACTTATATTGATGACCAAACCGAGCAAAATGGCAAAGTTTGAAAACGATCGGATAAGAACCCAAATTTCGTCAGACGACAAAATCGATTCTAAACTAAGAAGAGCTTAGTAATAAAAATAAAATATGTCGATTAGTGGAGGTCTTCTGTAATGTATGCAAAAAATAGAGAAAATATGTTGACCAGTGTAATCAGAGTGAAACCTGTGTACAAGTCAACGAAAACAAGTCAAACACAAAATTTAGAACATTAATGAGCTCCGGGGGTTTATTGACATTCGCCACAAGTCCTCCGTTTGTTTTACACGGACGAATTAACTCGAACCGAACTATTATATTGTACACTATTACATCGCACCGTTCAATATCCTCACCCACGTAATATGGTTAACGCTCTGCAGAGCGAATCGAATCTCCAGAGAAAACATTCTCACGCTTGTTGTTGAATACGACGCATAAATGCGTCGTTGGTCAACCGTGTCGTGGGAGCTCCAACCGGTGATCTTTCACGGACCACCTCACGCTTTCAGATTTTGATATTGTATTATACATAAATACATATATACAATATGCTATTACAAGATCCACCCGTCCATTCACCCCTCCCCCTACACACACACATATACAGGTGGGGGGGGAGGTTGGGGACATCGAGGTGCCGGAAGTGATCCAGATCGTCACAAAAGTGATAACATGTTTGCGTGATGTTTCTTTCTAAATCTTTCTAGGCTGTCCTTATCTGTCTCACTTTATTATTTCACGCCAACTCGCGATATGCTTCATCGTCCCCAAATTGGGATATGCCCCCGTTTTATCTCCAGCTCAAAAATTTCACATCTATCGTGCATGGACTGGGAAATATCTGCAGTACTGCTATATATATGTATATGTACAAAACTTTTATCAAAAATTTTATCATATGGAATCTTCATTTAAAAAAATATGTTATATTTATAGAAAGGGTACAAAGATTCCTTCTGAACTTAAGAGGGCTGTACACCCGAAACCTTAATTTTGTTACCGTTCCTTTCTTCGATATATATATATTGAGTGTATGTATATATTGAGTGAATGCGACAATATATATCAATATATATATTGAGTGAATGCGACAGTTGCGCTTCGACCAGATAAAACGTATTTTAAATTGACAAAATCGAGGTTTCGTATTCTACTATTTTCTCCTCCAAAACTGGACCAATTTTTAAAAAAAATTCATCATCGGTATGAGAAAGATACTTTCTGTGCATCTATCGGCGTATTTTTTTAAAAATCGACCGTTAAATAAGCACGCTGGACTCGTTTCGTGGGTGTAAAAAAGAGGCGATTTTATTGATTTTTGGCGGCTCCTAGCTCCTTTAAAAAATAATTAATCAAAAAAATAAAACGATAGATGCACCCCAATGGTGGATATCCATAGCATATTAAAAAATAGTTTCTCTAGTGCCATAATTGAGGAAGGGAGAAGTATAGTACGTTTGTATGGACAAAGTGCAGCTGTCCAGCCCTCTTAATTCACTTTATTATAACGAAAGATTGAAAAGAATGAATCTCGAGAAGAATAAGAGGCGACTTAATCGAAGTCTTTAAAATACTAAATAATCATTATAAATGTCATATTATGTCCAATCTTATTACATTCAACGAAAACACTCACCTCAGAGGTCACTCGCTTAGACTCCGAAAAGAAAAATCTAATGAATTGATCAGAGATTTCTTCTTTTCAAACAGAGTGGTTTCAGTTTGGAATAGTCTTCCCAATAATATTGCAATTTCCGATAACCTTAATATGTTAAAAAGAAGTTTGATGTATTTCTTGTACTTGTTTGATGGATTTCTGTAATTCTTCTTTAATTTTTATTTTAATATTGTCATTTTGAATGTATTTTACTTTTTTCTCATTTAGTTTACATATATGTATGTATAAATCAAACAAACCCCTTGGGTCTATCGGCTTTGCCGCCTCCCCCAAGTATGTTAAATAAATAAATAATGGAGACGGTATGCCGATTTTACCGAATCAAGTATACATAATTACATATTGACATATTATTCATATACATATGTACACGCAGGGTTTAATTTTATAAGAATAGTACGTTTATACGCAAAATAGCCCAATGGTTAGCGTATGATCCTGAATCGAGGTCGATGATTTCATCTACTTTTCCATAAAACACATGTCGCTCATACACAATTGCTTCGCACCTCGCCTGGAATTATCTTCGCTCACACAAGGGCAAAGACACAATTCAACTCACTCCATATTAGCGATCGTGAGCCCGTTGGAATCCCAGAAATATCATTTCATCACTCATAGTGCAACATTGAGGCACAGCTACACAAAGGATAACCTCGAGGCCGTAGGAACTCCCGAAAGCATGATGATATCATTCAATCAACATTGTTAGTAATAAAAACAGTATCGATTTTCAAAATATAAAACATTAAAGGAATTAAAAGAATCACTAAAAATTGACATGTAATCCAATTTAATGGATTATTGGAAATTAAATAGGTATAAATAAAAGTACAACAATAGTATTCATATATTTATGAATTTCATACACAAATAAATCAATGAGAAAAATAAGAATAAATAAAAAGTTTGAGACGGAGGAAACAATTGATTTTGGCCACAACACGTGCAATTCAACGATTTTATTTCTATTGTAATTTAAATTCATGATTTTTATGAAGAAATTATTAAATTTCAATTTATTAGTGGATTTACTTCAATAAAATTAGAGACTCTAGTTGACACATACCGTAATACTATTAACTAAAGAAAATAATAAAAAAAAGAAGTCGGAGTCGGTTGATTTGCTCCATACTCCGACTCTGACTACACAGCCCTGGTTTCAGCGCATCGAGAAAGAAACACGGCTTATGGATGAATTCATAAATAACATTATTATATTTTAATCAAGTTTTCTCAATGCGTATTAAATTATATAAATACAATTGCCAATTTTTTCGATTTTATTTTTTTCGTATTAAATTATATAAATACAAGTTTTTTTCACAAGTCATAAATGCATTTTGAATTTGAAGATATTTAGATTTACCTGGATATGTTGGCAGGGTGCGGTCTTCCGATTGTGCACGTGTATTTCTAGCACGTGGAGCTTAGCACGTGACGCGCATCTTATGATGCATTTCGCGCGCGATAGTCGCATACAAAATGCACGCTGATTTTGGTTTGTTGCGACTCGGTGACGTCACCGTCTACGTGTGCACTCGATAATGCACTGATAATGAATTCACCGTTCTGTTCGAACGTTGCAAGTAGTCTCTTGATTTTATCCAAAATACATAGATATATTTTTATAAGCAAAACATGATGGTATTGACACTTATGTCGAAATCGAATTTGGCTGCTGGTTAATAGTTGGCAGAAACTTATATCAGATATTGCTCAACTTCGACTTGTTAATCTAATGTACAAAGTTGACTCGGGAATCTATCAAGTTCACAGACAAACTTCAAATTGATATATCGTCGAGAAACACTATTTAGCAATGTGCTTTTTCGTGGATACGTATCGAGCGTTTGGAGTCAGTAAAAAACATCCGATTCCAATTTCAACCCCAACTACATATGTATAAGTAGATGCCATAATTGGACAGGCTATGATGAAATATAGCTTTAAACTAATGTAAAATACTCCTACGATTTCAAAATTGAAGATACTATACATAAAAACCAGCAGCATAGCTCGGTTGTTAAGCTTCTGCTTAGCGTCGTGAGGTGCCGGGTTCGATCCCAGGGCCGAGTCTCGAGTGAAAATGAATTTTTCAGAGTATGCTGCTGGTTGGACCTGGATTTGTGACTCCAGGTTGATCGTTTCCTATCAGAGTTTTCCAATTTTCTCTGATTTCATTGTTGAAACGGTTCCCGGTAAAAATTGGCCAAAATCCTTCCTATATATACAATATGTCACCAATAATTTGTGTTTGATTAATGTGCAATAAATAAGTTTGTGTAAGATTTGATAGATGTCTCATTGATTTGCGAGTTTTTCAGTGTCTCTTAATTCAGTTACTTATATAATGAATAAAAATGCTGCAATATTTGTAATTGGTCAGGAAGGCGCATCGGGGTTGCCTGTAATACCTTCCTGTTGTTGCCTGGGTTGCCTGTAATACAGCTCATGGGATCGAACCCGGCGCCTCTCGACGCTAAGCCGAAGCTTAACGACCGAACTATGCTGCTGGCTATATTTATATTTATTTATTTTACATATATACCAGGAAGGCCTTACAGGTAAATCCCAATGCGCCTTCCTGGCCAATTACAAATACAAATACAGCATTTTTTATTATAAGTCGTTGAATTGCGAGACACTGAAAAAACTCGCAAATTAACGAGACATCTATGAATTGTACATAAATTTTTATTGTACATCAATAAAATTTTTCAAATAGTGGTGACATAGTAGGTAGGAAGGATTTTTAGCCAATTTTTTTTTCCGGGAACCGTTTCAACAATGAAATCAGAGAAAATTGGCAAACTCTGATAGGAAACGATCAACCTGGAGTCACAAATCCAGGTCTGACCAACAGCATACTCTGAAAAATTCATTTTCATTCAGGGATAGAACCCGGCACCTTCTTGACGGTAAGCAAAAGCTTAACGTCCGAGCTATGCTGCTGGCTATATAATGTATATATGCAAATAAAAAATCTCACCCCACATATTTGTACAATTTCGATCACCCATCTTCCTTGCGGCCTTCCTTTCATCCTTTTACATCCTTTCGGGTACCATTCCAGCACTTTCTTTGCCTTCTTTTGGTTTATTATTCTAGCTACATGAAGTTGGAGAACGTAGAGGTAAATCTGCGAGCTTCTTAAAATTATCCGCTCGCCAAAATCTCATTCCCATGTATAGATGAGGGGGGGGGAGGCATTGCCTTTATCCCTCTGCCCTTGAATTATGTCTTAGTTAGATGACGAAGTAAACTCCAATATTGCGAAAATCTACGACTTTGACTGTAGAGCTTTGATTTTCAGTATGAAAGCTTAGAATTGAAACAATAATGAATCTCAAGTCTTGGAATGAGATTAGTGAGAATATTGACAGCTACAACTGAAACTATGTACAGTGAAACGTTCGAAAATTGATGACGCCATCTTCTACAAAAACACAATAAAGCGCAGTTTCAGAACCAATTTTCACCGCAATATTCGAATCGAATAAGCATTTTTCTTTGCCGATCTCACTTCAGCCAGACATACGGTGGATGTACGTGTTACGGTCTTGGTTATCATAAAGAGGAACACTGTGAGGTAGAAGAACTTCTCCATATCGACAAGAAAAAAAACAACCCCCCCTTCTTTGAAGCACGTGATCGCGCTATCAATAAAACATTTATTCCATCGTTGATATTTCACTTGAAGAATAAAAATAGGTGCTTCGTATTGGAATATTAAAGTTAGAGCTCAGTTGGTTAACACGCTCACGCCTGGGCGCCTTCGAACGAATACGTTATAAAATTTCGAATTCGTCATAAAAAGTCGGCTATTTGTAAAAGCCACAATCATGATACATTCGTTGGTTTATATTGTTGAGTAGGGGTGGGTGGAGGATCCAAATAAAAGGCCAAAGTCGCTTCACAGCATTTATTGTGTGATTAAGGAGATACACGCACTGCCAGTGCTCCGTCTAGAATGCCTTTTCAAGGCCCAAGTACCTGCTTATAAAAGGACAGGTCACTCATTTCATCTTCCTCGACGTGTTGGTTTACCTATTGTTATAGTCACGTACTAGATATGCAGTCCCACGGTCTCGCGCTGTCAATTCTGAGAACTCTAGCGTTAAGTGACCGAATGCCGTTATCAATCACTAAATCCATTCGGGGGTCTCCATTGTTAGCCGGCAAACGAGAGTCCCACCACACGCGCGTAAGCGACGGACTTGCCATCTCGCTTGCTCTCGCTTGCACAAACGCTTCTGTTATACGCATACGGGAACTGAACGAAAATCTTTCTTACGCAAAAACCGCTCGAGTTAGTACGTTTAGATAAAAAAAAAATATTGAGATAGAAAACCAATCTTTATAAACGTGGTGAAATAAAAAATTTGCCAAATAAATGAAAAATAGCACGGAAAAAAAGTCCGTAAAAAAATATATATTTTTGACTTTTAAAATTCTCTAGACAATTAGAAGTATTTTAAAGCAATGAAATATAAAAATTAATAGGAAAAATATCTGACTATTGATTACAATACTCACTTTGAGCGTAACAATCCTAAATTTTGAGTTAAAGACCGCAAAAGCTAAAAAACTGTAAAAATCGCGGATTTTTTTAAACGCTCATATCTCGTAAACGATCACCCACCAACAAAAATCAATATCATATTCGAATTTAGTGGGTCAAACTTAGTAAAGATTGGCTAGTCTCCGCTCTGGTATTTTTTTTTGTTGCTCAGTGTAATCTACATACATATGTATGTATGTACCGTCACAGTTTCAGAAACCGGAACACTTGTGATTATACGATTTTTGGGCAATAAAAATATTGTCCCTTTAGGTGTGTGGTTTTTAACGATCGGGTCTTTTAAATGTGATTGTTTTCTACGATTTGAGTTCAGTTTAGTGTGAGTTTTTGAGGTGTACGGATCGAAATCGTTGAAAATAATAATACCATGCGACAATACACTCAACTATCATTGGAGGAGAATATAAAAATCGCGGCTTTGGCAGACTCTGGACATTCATTGCGATCAATTTCTCAACAAATGGGACGTTCTGTATCTACTGGGTCAAGGATAATGAAAAAGAAAAAGGATTCTGGAACTTTTGCTCGTAAGAAGGGACAGGACCGAAAAAATGCACATCCGAGAGACAAGATCGCCTGATAACTCTATTATCTTTACAGCAACGGTTCAAAACTGCTGTAGAGATAATAAAATAGA
The DNA here is from genome assembly GCF_051622035.1 of Arctopsyche grandis. NCBI lineage: Eukaryota > Metazoa > Arthropoda > Insecta > Trichoptera > Hydropsychidae > Arctopsyche > Arctopsyche grandis. The sequence goes on along the minus strand of NC_135363.1, from coordinate 29,962,614 downwards.
TCTCGGATCAATTTTCAATTGAAATTAGTGATGTAACCTTAAGAAAACGACTCGGAGAAGCTGGACTGCACTTTGCAACTTTGCAAAATATTAATAATATGCCATCACTAAAACTTTTATGTATTTTATTTTTTGAGCAGACATAATAAAAAAGTTTTTTTAAAAACCTCTACCTCTTCTATAATTTGTATATAAAATTATTATTTTGAATAAAAACATTAATTTTATTTTACTACCGCCATCTACATAAATAAATAAATATGTTTAAAACTAATAAACAAACGATGGATAAACGTCAACGACTATCTCGCCGGGCAGATATCAAGCGCGTCTTTCACGATATTTTTGCACCATCGTCATGGCGGAGGATCCATTTACTTATATTGATGATCAAAATAAGCAATATGGCAAAGTATGAAAACGATCGGATGAGAGGCAAACTTTTTCCTGAATTGTAATCGTAGGGTGAAACGTAAAGGAGGTATGTAATAAAAATTATGCTTTCTCAGGATTCACTTGTTTATTCTATACTGAGAAATATAACAATTATTGGGATTTACATATCTTTTTCGTTTTGGACTTTTGCACACATAGATTTCAATTTCATCCAGCACCGGTCGAAACTTATTATATTTATAATTTTTTTTTGCAATATAAAAATTTACAATTTATAAAAAAGTCTCAATTTTCTGAAGCCGGTGAAAACCAGTTAACCGGACTTTCATTTGTAAAAATAACGAAAATCGGTTTTTTCGGGTGGTTTTTTGGAACCCCTAGTGGTAGCAAGATTAGTCTGTGGATTCAAGCTGTAAGTAAATTAACGACTATGGCCTTGAATTCGGTTACGATTTTTTGTATATCATAAAAATTCAAAAGCTGAAATATTATTTTAGCAACGAGTCGATGGTAAACATTGACTGGGGATGTTTGGTGGGCGGGTGGGTAGGTAGATGATTATTCAATTGAGCGAATGATCAAATCTATTTAGCGCGTCCGTCACGGAAAGTTGTCGACTTCTCTCGTTTCGGGCGCTAATTGCGTTACCCAATTACCCCAAACAAGGAATGGGGTGGGTCGGCAAAGAGGAGGGGGTGGAGACTCGTCTTTGTTGTTACGATAGGGTGCCGAAGTCCCAATCGATAAATTATTCAACCTCCAACTCGAGGACAAATCACGAACGTTTGAGGAGCTCCATTGTCGTCAATTTGGGGTAAAGACAAAAAAAGTAGCAGAGAAGTTGGTCGAATGAGTTAAGGCACACTTTTCTTCAAACTATGTATAACTAGTTTTGCGCCCGTTGATTTCAACGGGTGGCTTTGGAAAGTTATATGTTATATATGGATAGGTAATTTATAGGCGCGCGCGCGTATTAATAGTAAAAATTCCAGTACTCTCAATAAACGCTTGCCGTATGTGTGTACGTTCCCGCGCATGCTTATGCGCAACTGACGCTGACGTCACCCGTTTCAACTCAGGCGCTCAATAACAGGAGCAGATGTCAGATGCTTAGGTCCCCGTTTCCCTACATTTTCTCGACATGATCGGTCGTCACGCCACATCCCTATGCATAACGTATACTCCTGGTATTCTAAAACTTGTTTTTTTTTTTAAATCTCCATACTCACAAACATACCCACATATATCGCGCCCGTTTTTATATGTATCATGACTAGAGGTAAGACCAGAAACGTGCTTTTCCAGGAAACAGGGAATTTTGGGTATATTTTGCAAAAAAAAAGGTTCATCATAAAAATGAACAATGCACGGCCAACAATAAACAAAGAACGGCACGCTTCCGGTCCTATCTCTAATCATGACTCATAATATAATGATAATAACTAAAGCCCGGACCCAGAGGGTGCCGCGTATTGTTCAAATGTTGTAAATGCATTGTTAAAGGTTTGCCGAACCTTTTTTACAAAGGATTTACAACAATGGAACAATGAGCGGCACTTTGACTATCCTACCTCTAATAATAACACACTGAATCCTACGACATGGCCGTTCTCGTGGTTAACAGCTGTTATGGCCGTATCTTCATGTCATTATTAATTCTTACGATCTTATTATTTCGTTAAGTTTCTTCTACATTTCTACAAATATGGGAATTGGCGTTATCGATTACTATCAAACCTATATGTCAATACAATGTTAACATATCATTGAAAACTCTCTAGGTGGTGAGTTTTTCCCTGGATCGCGAAAGTATAGATTAGGCGTGCTAGCATGTGCAAAAATTCCTAACAAAAAATACGTGCCACTATAAATGTACATATGTCTGCACCTCAATATTTCACAGATTTAATTTATAAAATAAGTGGTTTTTACGTTCCTGATATATTAAGCAGACTAAATAGGTAAAGCTTTGCAAGTAAAATAGGAGAATAAAATGCATAAACATTGATAAAACTAAAAGTAGTCATCAACGATGGGATTTGTTTGCAGAAAAATCTCGTGAAGAGCTCTTGGTTACGGCATTTATTTTATCCTACAAAAGACAAACATATATGTATATTACAAATCTTATTACATAAATTTCTATCATAGGTGCCATGACTGTAATTACCTTAAGGTGACACATATATGGTCAGATTATTTTGTACATAAGTACTAATAATTTCAAATATATATTTGAAATATAAGATACATATATAGCATTTTTTCAAGATTCTACAAATTCGAGGTGTTAGAAACTCGAATTTGAGTTAAACTGGGGGGAGGATACTGATTTATTGAACCCATCACAATAATTAAGCTAGACAAATCGGGATATTCTAGTAGGGTTTTTGAAAATCACCAAGCTCTAGCCAGCAGCGTATTTTGACCGGGACTTGAACCCAAGACCTCTCTACTAGTAAACAATAGCTCCGAGAGTAAGCTTCGCTGTGGTTATATGTATTTATTCAAACAAAAAGATCATTTGTTGAATGTTATTTTGGGATTTGATTTTTGATTTTTAAATGCTTTTTATTATTACGAAATTATACAATACATCTTATATCTAGTCACCGGAGCCTGAGGGGGCCGTCTATTGTTCAAAGGTTGTAAATGCATTGTTAAAGGTTTGCCGAACAATGGATAGCACTGTGACTATCCTACCTCTACAGTTATATCTATTTTAATAGCTACTGATCTACTGATAATTTTCTATTTTACAATTTTAATTTAATTTGGTTAGTAATCACAGTATTATATTATTCTAATGTTAATCTAAAGCATAATAGGAAAAAGAGCTCAAAAACCTATTTACAATCCTTATAAATGTTCATAATACATCTAATACATAATATTAATTAAAGACTATCTAAAGTCGATGACCTAAAGCAGATTGTGTTTAGGTAATCTGTGTTTATACCTGAAGGGTATAGATATTTTGTTGTAATCACCAAGACTCTTCACAAGTGTGTTAGTATGGTTATTAGTGATTCTGTCATAGAATCTACTGGTTAGTTTGTTAGTAATGTCTGTAACAAATGGAATATTATTTATAGCATTCAGGTTTTTCAAGTTAGTATATATGGGTGGATTATAAATTATTTTTAGGGATTTATTTTGTATTATTTGGAGCTTGGAAAGGTTAGTATTCGAGGCGTTATTCCATACAGGTGAAGCATAGGTTAATAATAGTAGCATGGCTCGCGGTATAATTTTATTTTATATTGAGTTGATAAAGAAATGATTTTGGAATAATATGTATTTGCTACATATAATACTTATATAAATAAAAATAAAGTAAAATAATTGAATTATAAGTTTTTGATCAATGACGTATGAAACTTGGTTATTGAATGTCAAACGTCCAATGCAATCAGAGAAGTATTAATTGTATGTACATACATAGTTGTGTTTTCAGTATAACGAAGAGAGATAGAAAAAAAAAACACGTGGATTAAGGGTTTTAATAGATTTGCTGACGTAAATGAGCAAGTGAAGAGATCGTTTGGATGACAGATGGTCACGAAAAGTGCTGAAATGGTACCCAAAAGATTATAGAATGACACAAGCAATTTTTTATATTTCATTTATATCGAACATGTACACTTGCCTTTACAAATTGCTCCAAAGCGACGAGCTTTAATACACATGCAATACAATAGTACAATTATTATAAGCATTTTTATACAATGCGAATTCATACAAACATCATCCACAGTGTAATTTTTGCAGCATTTAAGAGGGCTGGACACCAGCGCCTTGTCCATACAAACGTATTACACTTCTCCTTTCCTCAATTATGGCACTAGAAACATTCATTTTTAATATGCTATGGATATCCACCATTGGCATGCATATGTGCTTTTATTTTATAGGAGCTATTTTATAGGAGCTAGGAGCCGCCAAACGAAAAGAATCCAGCGTGCTTATTTAACGGTCGATTAAAAAAAAATACACGCACAGTTGCATAGAAAATATCTTTCTCATACCGATGATGACTTTTTTTAAAAATAGGTCCAGTTTCGGAGGAGAAAATTGGAGAATACGAAACCTCGATTTTGTCGATTTAAAATACGTATTATCTGGTCGAAGCGCAACTGTCGTATTCACTCAATATATATATATCCATTCGATATACATATATGCAGTGGCGGCTCGTGGATAAGATATCTGGGGGTGCTGCGGTTGATTAAAAATAAAAAAAATGTTTATTTGGATTATATTTTACTATTAACATCAAAATTATCAAAATTAAACATTATATGTATTTTATTTCATTAAAAATTTGATTCTTCTGTCTTTTTTCCTTGAAAAAAGGTCTATCAACTTTTCGTTATATTTTTCACTGTTCATAATCATTTTTTTTCAATTGACAGCATAGACAAAGCCGTCAATCTTTCTTGAACCATTGTGTTTCTTATATACATATGTAGTATGTCTTTATTCTATTTATTGATGAAAAACACCGTTCTGGCTCAGAGGTAGTTTTTAACTTTTTAAGTTTTCTTTAATTGAAAATGCATCGATATTACTAGATTGCAGCTTCTCTTAATTTTGATAACATCTTTAATAGTGACGTGTAGAAGGAAGTGTAGAAACGTGGAAAGTGTAAGAGGTGTAGAAGGAAACACAAAAGGTGCAGAAGAAATGAGGAAAAGTAAGGAGCGTGTCGAGCGCGCGGTGCGCACACGAACGCAAAAAGAAATGTGTACTGTTAGGAGTGCAGTACGGACCAAGCTTCTAACTGCCCCCGCGCCCCTCCTTCGCCCACTCGGCATATTCCATCGAAAACCGTACTGCACAAAATCATAAATGATGCCTCACTTTCTGATATTAGTACCGCGATGTATGATCATTACTGGATGTATCGGTGTACGGGCGAGCTTAATACACGCTTAAATAATATTTATATTTTTATATAATATACATACATTTATGTATATAAAAATATAAAATTTTTCTCAATTTCCTTGGGGGTGCTGCTGCAGTACCGCAGTGCGTATGGACCAGCCGCCACTGCATATATGTATATCGAAGAAAGGAACGGCAACAAAATTAAGGATTCGGGTGTACAGCCCTCTTAATAGACGAGAATTTGCACAATTCACTCAATATATATATATTGATATATATACACTCAATATATACATTCAGTTAATATATATAGGTACATATATCGAAGAAAGGATCGGCAACAAAATTAAGGTTTCGGGTGTACAGCCTGGAAAAGACTTCGATAATGGTTTGATGTAGTTTATTGAAATGTAAAATTTGCACGTGGTGGGCCAGCGGAGCGTACGGAACACAAGCTGTCCGTACGCCGTCTACTCGGACTCTGTCGACCGTCGCGTATTTCCGCTTGGGCCGACACTAATGCCAACTCGTCAATAATGCCAATCGACAATCAGTTAATAAGACTGTTTGCCACACGTCATTACAAAAGTCGGAACATAGTCCCACATAGGAAAACTGTTGAACAATACAGTTATTCTACAGAGTTACAGCATTACTGACGAGTCGTTTACAATAAATCATAGCTCTTAAAATAATTAAATAGAGGGTGAATAATGAAACCTTTGCCTCATCCAGTGTGAGGATAAAATCAATTTATTGGTTCAGTAATATTTCAACTTATAGGTATACCTCTGGTGAATGTTGTTTCTATTTACATTAAAATTTTTGAAATCTCCTTTGAAGCTGTGAATAAGCATTACAAGATAAGTTTACTTTAAAGAAGAGAGAGTGGACTGTATATGGTTTAAAACTTAAGCATTCCTCATCTTGATGTTAACTTAGACAATACAATGTTGACACTGTTACAGTTGTCAAGACAGATCAGCTATTACCGATCAACTAAACTTAATTAGTGAGTGTAATGCTCCTAAGTTAACTTGATTTCATCAACAAGTAGCACAAACATTGCTAAATTAAAAGTAAATTGGAAAGTCATTCATTCATTCCTACAAGCAGGAAATGAAGGCGAACTATGATTATAGATGTCTCTACGTTAAACATCGAAATGTTCAGTATTATAATATTTACTTATTCTATGATTCACATAAATACTATAAACAGTAAGAGTTAACTTATGTTTTCATAACAAGAAACATAAGACCTGCGGATGACTCCCGGCAGGTTATAATTAAGTAGACATGAAATAATTTAAGATGCTCCATTAAGTGTGGCTTGGAGACTAACATTAACAAATCATGAATCTAATTTTAACTGTCAAATTTGAACAGTTTATTTTAAACTCGGATATAATCCTTCCGAGTGATGACATGAGACAAGTCTTATATTATAAAGACAAAATGATTAGATTAAATTCGGAGATATATACTGCCGAATGTTAAAATGAAAATAGCTTAAATTATACACACAACACAATTAAAGTGAATTACGGAGTACTACTATTAACATTGAATGATTTAAACTCATGATTACATCTAATAAGTAATATGAGTTGGGGGTAGTGTCTTCGGGTTAAACTAAGCTACCGAAGTTGACGGAATTGAAGCTGCTGTTTCTCCTCCCTCTTGCTGATCTTCCTTCCTGTCAAGTGGTCCTTGTGGTAGAATCGGCAATGGCGCCACTAGATGACTGGACCGACGAAACTCTCCGCTGGCAGTAAAGACGTCGACGACTCGAACTCTGCCATCTGGTCCGGGATACAATTTAGTGACTCGACCCAAGACCCATCGGGTTGGCAGCATGTGTTCCTCCTTTAACAGGACCATTTGACCCACACTCAGATTGTTGCTCGAGTCCTTCTTCCATTTGTGTCGTAACTGCAAAGAATGTAAATATTCCGCCGACCAACGTTTCCAAAATGCTGCTGTGGTCAATTGTATCTGAAGCAGATTGGCATGGACATTAGTGTTATATTTAACCTCCATTGGAAGAGCGAGTAAGGATCTGCCAATTAAGAAATGTCCAGGTGTGAGGGGTAAAAGGTCTAGTGGATCCGAAGACAAGGGACTAAGAGGACGGGAATTCATGCAAGCTTCTATTTGAGTCAATACCGTACAAAATGATTCGAAATTTAAGGTGGTGGCCTTTAACACCTTGTTTAAATGAATCTTCATGGATTTAACCGCTGCTTCCCACAGCCCTCCCATGTGAGGCGCCCTTGGCGGGTTAAACTTCCAACGAATCCCTTCGGAGGCTACATACCGTAGTAGCTTCTCCTCATGAGGACGTTCGTAAATTAATTTTACTAAATTAACGAGTTCACGACTTGCACCGACAAAATTAGTAGCATTGTCGGAATATATCGTATTGGGCCTGCCACGTCTGGCTACGAATCTTCTTAAACAATTTAAGAAATTTGAACTCGTTAAGTCTCCGACAAGTTCCAAGTGAACTGCCTTACTGGAAAAACACACAAAGACACAAACGTAACCCTCAATTATCTTAGAATTCTTATTGCAACCACTCTTCACAGGAAAAGGTCCTGCGAAGTCTATCCCCACATGACTGAAAGGAAAATTCGCAGTGGTACGTTCAAGCGGGAGCAATCCCATTAATCTATTGTGTGACAGTGGTTTATTTCTGAAACAAATGACACATGAACGCACCACTCCTTTGACAGTATTATGTCCGGCCAATGGCCAATAGGTCTGCCGCAATAACGACAGTAAGGCTTGAGTACCCAAGTGAATATATTTCAAGTGCGCATCTCGGACAATCATGTGTGTAAGTTTATGCTTATTTGACAAGATAATGGGTGACGTTGATAGAGTTGTTCCCAGAGGAAGTCTACTTCCAACACAAATTAAATTCTCATGGAATAGAGGGGACAATTTAGCTAATTTACTGCTACTGGGAATTGGATGTCCCTTGCTCAGCAAACGATATTCCAATGGAAATGATTCCATTTGCGATAACCTTATCAAATTATTTAAAGCATCTTTTAATTCGAAAGCGGACGGTTCGTTATTTTCTTTAACGTTTAATTGTTTATTCCTTAGTGGCCGACGAACATATGATAAAACTCGAAGGAGTCTTGGAAGATGAGAATATTTATCTATCTAATTATTTTCCCTCACAAGGGTAGCGTTAGTGACTACCCTTCTCTCTGGAAGATCTATTGTGATCTCAGGAGGTCTTCGAGGCCATCGTGATTCATCTAATTTCAACCAACTAGGGCCGTCCCACCATAACGAATTATGATTTAATTGTACATTTTTATTTTTCTCTGCTATTTGAATCTGTCGGTACATCTGCTTAATATCCGCAGTAATCACGTATTTATGGAGTCGAAAGTTGAGTAGTAAACTTAACAAATCTGATTGGACACTAGGTCCCACCATCAAACTATTATTTAGTGAGATATTGGACGTTGTCTTTGCGGACGCATCAAAAACTACACGATATTTAGTGGTAAGGCTAGACTCCTTAACTACGACGTGATGAGGTGAATAACAATGAACCTCATGTGCCTCCGGAGGTTCACACTCTGACATATGTCCTGAATTTATATACTCTTCTAAAACTTTATTGTATTCCATTTTTAAATTATTATTGGCTAAAAAACGTCTTTCCAAAGTTTTGTGTCTTTTCTCCGCAATGTGCAATGAACTTCCTAATACTACCGGGGAATTTTTATATGGTAAAGCTACACAAAATCTACCGTTTTTATCTCGTGATGTGTGTGCTTGGAAATGTTCCTCACATCTTTTCTCCTCAAGAGATTGATGTTTTACCATAGGAACCTGGTCTATCATCCAAAAGTTTTGAATGTGACTGTCTAATTGACTTAAGCCTATGTGGCTCTTCCCTGGAGCATTATTTACTTCGGGATATGGACCAACTATTGTCCATCCGAATTCGGTATCCTTTAAGATAGGCATACCTTTTCCTAACTGGATGGTTCCTGCTTTCATAGCATGAACGCAAATCTCGGCGCCGAGCAATAAATCGATTGGCGTCGGTTTATTCCAAAGGGGATCTGATAACTTGATTCCCGCTGGTATTGAAATTAACTGTTGATCCAGTTTCACAGTTGGAATTTCGCCAGTAATTTCTGGTAATACCAAACACAACACTTTGGTTGAGTAATTAGTGGTTGAAGACCTTATGGTCACCTTGGTGATGTGACGAATGCTACTTTCTTGATTAGCGATACCTACAATTTTTTGAGAGATTTTCTCTAACTTGAAGTTATTCTTCTTAGCGAAAGATGTGGTAACATAGTTGACTTGTGAGCCGGAATCTAATAATGTGCGACCCTTAACGACCGTTCCATTGGACGTTATAATGTCTACTTGTACCGTGGGTAAAATTATCTCCCTTTGAGAGAAATAAGTAGAATGAGCATTAATTGACTTCCTTCCCGTATTATTTGAACTAAATGTATCGTCCTGATGCAACAAAGTATGATGGTTTTGTTTGCACCTTAAGCAATTATAGTTAGACTTGCAATTTGTTATCTTATGCGATGAATTTAAACATTTAAAACACATGTTATTAGATTTAACGAATTCATTTCTTTCCATACTGGATTTTGCTTTGAATTTATCACATTTGCCTATGAAATGATTATTTCGACAGAATGCGCATGCGTTTACCTTACTTGATGGGTTTTTGTTCGCGACATGAGTTCTCATGATTCTTTGACGACTATGAGGGAATTCCTTCACCGTAGTTACAGATGCAGTAGATTGTAATACATTACATCTATTCTGCAAGAATGTCTCTAAACTTTCATATGGTGGCATTTCTCTGCTAACCAGCGATATTTCCCAGTCTCTTACTATATTAAAAGGTAATTTCCTTAGAACTAAACATGTTACCCATGGATCTAAAATTTCTCTCGCGTAACCCAACGATTCAATGTTTTTAATACACACTGTTACCTGATTCAATAGATTTCTCAATTCGATATGTGATTCTCTTGTGATTAATTTTAAGTCACAAAGTGAATTAATCCTAGTTTTGAGATTAAGTCTTGGTAAATTATATTGCTTGTCTAAAATACTCCAAGCTATTTCGTAATTGTCTGAGCTAATATCTAAACCTGATACAGCTGCCAAAGCGGGACCGATTAAGGATTGATGCAAATATTGCAATTTCGTGACATTCGAATATTCCGTTTTGTTTCCTATTATATTCTTAAAAGCTTGTTGAAACGATTGCCATTCAGATGGATCTCCCTGAAATGTGGGAATGGTTAACGTCGGTAACTTATCTCTAGCAAATTTAATTGTTGCTTGCTCTACCTTCAGTTTACCATCTTGAATGGATTGTCTATCTAATGCTGCTTTAAGATTTTGAATTGTCATTGTGATTATGTAGAACTCTTCGTCTATTTGATCCGCCTGCTCTATATCTGTGATGTTGTCTAAATACTCATAATGGAGTTTTTGGAGATAGTCGTATGCTTTTTCAATAAATTGATACTGTCCTTCATTTATTTCGGAGATTCTGTCTATTTTCTCCTGTAGTCTTTTAAACGCGCCCGAATACCTTAATTCTATTGACGTCATTGTAACTTCTACTTTATTTTCTTTCGCTAATGTTTTTATCGATTGAGTCTGACTTCGAGTCTGATGTATTCTAGAGCTTGACCTGTCTCTAATAGGTTCTACGTCCCTAGTTGGATTTCGACCTTTATGCGACTGGGAAGTCGAAGCTTCTATTACCTCGTTTTCAGCACTTGACATTTGTTTCAGAAAGTTGCACTATTTCGTCTCATAAATACAGTTATTCTCTACTATAGCTGTCAATTGAACTATTCGTAGAGATAAGGTAATAATATTCAATGATTAACCGTGAATCTTAATATTCTACTTTAACTATTATCACCAGAATCTATCCAACATATTTTGGAAGAAATAACAACCCTAAATTGGTGGGTGCTTGATTTAAACCACTTTGGGGCTACAAGTCTTGTGATTTATTTTAAATCACCACTGTTTCATCACACATTATGAAACAAAGAGATCTACCGATGTATGAATATGCCGGTATGTACTTGATTTAATCCACTTTGGGGCTACAAGTGTAATTCCACATTTATCGTGGAAGGGGGGGAGGGGGAGGGTGTTTCTACACACATTAAGAAACAAAGATCTACCGATATGAATATACCGGTATGTACTTGGTTTAAGCCACTTTGGGGCTACAAGTATAATTCCCCACGTGCTTTGCTAATTTTACACTACATCTGATTTTACACTTTTAATACGAAATTCGATGCGACCGATGAAACATTCCTTCGTAGCGCGATATTATTTTATACAATCGCGTTAATTAATTGTTATACTTTAAAACATATTTTAAAAACTGACCTACCCACATGATTGCCTTTTGAACAGATTGCCTGAGATTGAATACATTCACTTACTTGAATATCCTTTACGATGTTTATGTGATCGTTCCGATAATTTTGGATTACCTCTGTGTCCCATGCGTCTTTGTAGGTTATGTTTTTATTTATATATTTTCTGCGTCAATCACGCGGTCATGTACCTCTGTACATCAATCAATATATTGCTGAAATAGAAGCAAACATGTTATTAGTATTGGAAAGGTATGGATAGTAACAAAGGAACGATACCGATTTCTTAATTGACATCCATTTTTTCTCGACCACGTTTTTTCCTATTGGTTTGTCCGTTTGGTGTTGTGGCCTAGGTTACTGGTGTCCGGTTCGAAGTGACCATCATGGAAAAGACTTCGATAATGGTTTGATGTAGTTTATTGAAATGTAAAATTTGCACGTGGTGGTTCAGCGGAGCGTACGGAACACAAGTTGTCCGTACGCCGTCTGCTCGAACTCTGTCGACCGTCGCGTATTTCCGCTTGGGCCGACACTAATGCCAACTCGTCAATAATGCCAATCGACAATCAGTTAATAAGACTGTTTGCCACACGTCATTACAAAAGTCGGAACACAGCCCTCTTAATTATAGAAATTTGTGAACCTCAATACGCCGAAGAGATTGGAAAGGAGATTCCAATTACATGAACCGTTTCAATGAAAATCAGAAAAATTGGCAAACTCTGAAAGGAAACGATCGACCTGGAGTCAAAAACCAAGGTCTGGCCGACAGCTATTAGTGGGAATCGAACCGTGACCACTCCATTCGGAAGCAAAATATGGTAAGCAATAGTCCACACTGCTGGTTAACGTGCTATGTTGATCAGAATCGAATGGAAGTGTGTTGAATAGGCTTTCATCCAGCAGTGGTCAAAGCAGTGGTAATTTGTAAGGAGACATCCGATAGTGAAATCTATCATCACAGGTAAATGGTTTAAACTAGCAGTATTTGTTACGTTCGAACGAGGCGAACTTTTACACATTCTCGCAACTTTAAATTCGCCATAAACACATTCGCTCTCGTTTATCAGCACGTTCCGGTAAAATTGTCGACGTGCTTTTAAAGCGCACGAGCTTTTTGAAAATTTCCCGACAATCTCGAGAATTCCACTTTGGGAAACGTTACAAACAAAAACGCCTACAAACTGAAAGCCGAGAGGGAATTCGATTAGTAAAGTTAGCTCTCCGATATATGTACCTACAAGCACATACATATGTTGTGCACGCGAATTTTACTACCAACTTTCAAGCTAAACCAGTTATAAGATATTTTACATAAGATACATCTACCGGAACAAATTAAATCAACCTATTATCATGGTACCAAAGCGTATACGTACATATCTTCATCAAAGCTTCATATGTACAAGGTTATTTATTTATTTATTATTATTAAATTTATTTATTTTTTAAATATATACCAGGAAGGCCTTACAGGTAACCCCAATTTGCCTTCCTGCTCAATTACAAATATTGCAGAATTATTTTTTATTATACAAGTCGCTGAATTACGAGACACTGAAAAACTCGCAAATTAACGAGACATCTATGAATTGTACATAAATTTTTATTGTACATTAATCAATAACAAATAGTGGTGACATAGTAGGTAGGAAGGATATTTAGCCAATTTTACCGGGAACCGTTTCAACGATGAAATCAGAGAAAATTGGCAAACTCTGATAGGAAACGATCGACCTGGAGTCACAAATATCCAGGTATGACCAGCAGCACTACAGATATACTCAGAAAAATTCCTTTCAATCGAGGCCTCTCGACTGAAAGGAATTTTTAAATGCCGAAGCTTAACGACCGAACTATGCTGCTGGCTATATAATGTATATATGCAAATAAAAAATCTCACCCCACATATTTGTACAATTTCAATCACCCATCTTCCTTGCGGCCTTTCTTTCATCCTTTTACATCCTTTCGGGTACCATTCCAGCATTTCCTTTGTCTTCTTTTCGTTTATTATTCTAGCTACATGAACTTGGAGAACGTAGAGGTAAATCTGGGAGCTTCTTAAAATAATCCGCTCGCCAAAATCTCATTCCCATGTATAGAGGGGGGGGGAGCATTGCCTCTATCCCTCTGCCTTTGAATTATGTCTTAGTTAGATGATGAAGTCATTAAAATAGTACCAACATTGTCTTCGAAATTGAGTTTCAATATTTGAAAGCTATGAGATCCAATATTATTCTCAATGATTCTATTCCAACCGAGTTTGCTACAAATCGCTGCGAATCACGCGGCTGCATGCTCACCAGCAGCACTACAGATATACTCAGAAAAATTCTTTTCAATCGAGGTCAGCTCATGGGATCGAACCCAGCGCTTCTCGACGCTAAGCAGAAGCTTAACGACCGAGCTATGCTGCTGGCTAAATAGCAAATTGCTAATGAATTATTTAACAATTAACAATTTTAAACTTAAACTTACAACTATAATATAACATAGTTAACAAAATTAAACAAAACTATAGTTAGTAACCCTAAAATAATATAATATAATTCCAAACATAGCATTTTATTGAATTTACGTCATCTTCAACAGAGGTATCCATTAACACCCCTCCAGAAAGCACCAATGTTACTAGCACCTCGAATGCTCTCATGAAGGGCATTATATATTTGAACACCTTTGTGGAAAACACCTCCTGCAGTTTTTGCTTTCTTAACTCTACCTATAATTAATTTATTCCTATTTCTAGTTTTATAATCATGTACATATATCTCTATTCCTAACTATGTGATTATTGAAATATTTGGGTAATAGATTCTTATCTCGCTTGTATACAAATTTTAAAGTGCTTAATTTAATACTATTTATAATATCCAAAAATTTCAATTCATCTAACTTCTAATTCTGACATTCTTACGTTTCCTCACATTAAAAATTGCACGCATTGCTCTATTCTACACTTTGCGCAATTTATCAATGCACAATCCACTAAATAGATTGAGCACCGTAGTGCAATATACAGTATGAGGTCGTAAAATACAATTATGTATATATTAATATTTTACTTTTTATACTTAATAAATTTCTTAACCTACAAAGTACACCAATTTTTTTTAATAATAGAATCTGCGTGCACCTTAAAACTTAATTTACAATCCAAATAATTGCTTAAATACTTAATATTATCTACTACTTCTACCACTCTCCCATCCACAATCACATATAATAAAATGTTTGAAATTTGTTCGTATCGAGCAAGTTAGACTGCATACAGTAATATGTACAGTTGAATGCAAAAATTGCTTCACAATATTAATACATAAACTAGTATATATGTAATTATTATATATACATATACTTAAAGTATGTATGTGGATATTGAACGGAATTGTTTCTGAAGTCACTGAAGACGCCATATATCAGAATTGAACTATACAGGAAATAGGCTATAACTTATACCGTTTAAATGTAAGTTATGCTTTACTGCTTATATTATACATACGTACTTATATATGTATATATACATATATATTCGTGTTTGACATTGATATACGTATGTATGGAATAGTGATAAGTATTATTGGAATAAAATTTAAATTCATTTGAATATGCATACAATATTTTATAACTTAAATCGAAAAATGTAATGTAGTACATAATATTTTGACTCTTCAATAATTTAAAAAAATAATAGACCTTCGCTAATTTTTTCAATTAAATTAGCGTTGCGTAATATTTATTTGAAATAGAATTTCGAAAGAGACTTTGTATGTATGTAGGTTTGTTGGGTGCATCGAAAACAAATCAAAATTTCTATGACGACAATTAGATATGGTTGAATATTACTTTTTTTCTATTTAAATAAATTTAATAAAATAAAAAAATGAATATTTACTATTAGATTCGCCATTTTTAAGCTGTTTATATTACAAATACTGAGTGAAGCCGGGTAAAACAACTAGTAGACTATTAATGCGATGGAATTTAATACGGTACGTTGGTTGCTGCTGGCTAGACCTTGGTTTGTGACTCCAGTTCAATCATTGAAACTTTTCCAAAAAATTGGCAACCTTCACCCATATCTCGCAATTTTCGAATTTTTCAGCATCTCAAAACTTGGCGATTTATATAGAAAAATACTCCGGAAAACCAAGTTCATGAAAAATTTGTCAAAATTTATCCATAGATATCTCTATGATGCTTTTTTAAAAAATATTCTAAAAAAATTGTTTTTTAGGGATCGAACACATGACAGACGATACATTTTTTTCTTTTTTTATTTATTTAATACATAACTTAATATGCCAACACCCATGCGATTATATGTCATCGGGAACTCAACACTAGTATGTAATATAATATTTACAAATTAATGAAAAGAGCATTATAGCCGAATCTCAAATAAAACAGTGAATACATACATATAGATGGCAAAATAAAACAAAACTAAAAAAAGTATTATACATATAAGAAAATACAATAAATAACATAGTGAAGCTAATAAAAAGCTTGTAAAAAATATTGTAACGTAACGATTAAAAGAAGCGCTCGTGGACCGATGGTTCACTAGCGCCGATCACCTGATCTCGCGTTGACTTCGACGTAGAGGAGTTGGGCATTACGGCCAATAGGAACGCGCGACTCTTCGACCAATAAGATCTCGCGAATATCAGTATGCGCTGAGCACTCGATTTGTTTAAATATTGGGCGCTCTCGAACTGTGAATCATTCGGAGCCTGGCTAACTACAGAAGAGCATCATTAACCTTTGAAGGACGGAGCGTCGAGATCGAACGAGTATTCCGAATCGGGATCGAGTAAGACCCCAGTATTTTAAAATCAAAATAAAGCTTTTCTCAATAGAAATGGGTTAAATATATATCTTATTAATCTTTTTATACATCAACATAAAAAAGTTTTGGCCCTTTGGCATATTTTTGACTATTTTTGTATTAAAAAATAACGACAAGCATCAACACGCAAACGCACATAGGTAAGGCCAACAGGCGACTGCATGACTCAATAGCCACGCGCCAAAAGCGATGAAAACAATAGCTTACGAAAATATAGTTTATTTATTATATTTTACATACATATTTTTACATACATATATACAAATATAACAGGAAGGCTTAAAAGGTAAACCCTGCACCTCCCTGGTCCACATAATTAATACATAGATACATGTAAATCTAAACAATAACTGACATCTATCGCCAGATATTACAAATATCGTATTAATACGATAAATAACGATGAATAACTTTCATGTAACAATACGAATTTTTATATTCGAAACAATCACAGAGACATCTATTTATTTATTTATTTTAAACAGACCATTGTGGCATAACAGGAATTCCTAAAGCGCCACAATGGTCAAAAAATATAGCACAAAAAAGAAAAAAAAACAAAATAGCAATTAAACATAAACATAAATACATTCATACATAAACATAAAAAATAGCATTTATAATAACAGATAAAGTAAAAATATCAAATAAAATATAGCATAAGGAATGCCTTGCACCAGTTTCAATAAATATGTAAGAAACAACTACAAATACAAAACATCCCTGTAAGGCATCTATGGTGAGCAATATGGAGAAACCTAAGATATAACAATAACTAAAGGTTCGCAACAGAAAATTGGGAAGGAAACGCCAATTTTACAGGAATCGTTTCAATGAAAATCAGAAATATTGGCAAATTCTGATAAGAAACGATCGACCTTGACAAACCAAGGTCTGGCCAATAGCGAGACTTGGTGGGAATCGAACTCGTAACATCAAGTAAGAGATAATTCAACATTCACCACTAGACCACGCTACTGGTTTGTTGTCTCTTTTGTTGTTGTCTCTTTCTCTCGTATTGATTCATCGATCAACAAGAATATGCAAGCAAACAGTCAAAAACATGACTTATCGCTACCGACCGCCTTTAAATCATACTTTGGAACGTAGAAATGTATAAATGTATTTTTTTACGATGTATCCCTTTTCTAAATCATAAAAAAATTATTAAAATAAGTTTTTTGTAGTTCATTCTAGGAATAAAAAAAATATAGGGTGTATAGCTTTGAAAACCACATAGTTATTACGAAAAACGTAAAAATTGGGACACTTGCATACCCCACTTCGGTGAGGGGGGGTTAAAGATCTGAAACCTACCTGATTGTTTTCTTGTACCTCGACTCGACTCCCTTTACCTTTGCATACTCTTCAATATAAAACTATAAATTATGAAATTATAAAACGTAATGATCAGTTTTTCAAAACAAAAATAATAAAAAAATCGAAATTTTCGATTAAATTCTGTAAATATGCCGTGTATAATGAATGCGGCCTTTAGCATATTTTCGATTCGCAATCTCGAAGGTTTGGGGAAATTTTCATTATGAGCGAACGCTCGTCGCGGTCGAATCTGAGTCGTTAATCCGAGCATTCGGCGTCCGTTAATACGAGGATAATGTGCCGTTATAACGGGGCACGAACGCCGTCGGTGGAGCACCACTGGTCCTCTTTTATTAAACCCTACGATCAAGACAATGGCGTCTGCTATGGCCCTTAATACTCAACCCTTAGGAATTCAGTTCGCTCTTGGATTTTATTTCAATTTAGATCACACGATACTCGAGGCTTATTAACGATGTATAATTTTATTCGATTTTGACAAAATTTAATACGTACACTGTCTCAAAGAGGAACAGCGTAAATCGACACGGCTTAACATCATCGTAATGGCCGGTTTATATCTGAAAAAACACACACACACGCTCGTAAAACAGTCCACCAGGCATTCGGATCGTAAAAACAAAATGTCGTCCCGACGATACGCACAATCGATATTTAATCAGCGGCGAGTGCTGGTGTGAACGATCCACTTTATTCGAACGGGGCCAATTTTCAACTGAACGAATCAATCGCTCGGAGACTTTTCGAAAATCCGTTTAACCATTTCGAATGGATTAAAAATAAATGACGAGTTAATAAAATTGATCAAATGAGGCTGTCGCGATGATCGCATCGGTGTTTGACTGGTAAAATGAGTGCTGAAGTCTTATGATGTGATAATACGTGCTGTCGGGTGATGATTGATTGATTGTATCAATGGACTCAATCCATCATATGGTCGCGTCTGCAATCCGGCCTGTTTTATTGTCATCGCGACCGCCTAGAATAATGGAACTTACAAGTAATAGAAGTATGTACATATTATGTTCTTCTTCTTTGATTTTTTTTCGTTGTTGGTTGTTATTATTTTATCATTAAATATTCACAAAGATTTATACAAATTGTCTGTTCGAATATAGATTTCCATAGGATGCCATAATTATATAATAAGGAATAGAGATAAACATAGTTTTTATAATAGAAATAAGGACAAACTAGTTGTAAGTAGAGTAAGAAAAAATAAGAGTGTTTTTCACGGGTCTACGTGACGAGCCAGAATGTTAAATTACAGAAAACACAAATATCGGAAGGCAAAGATCGAAAATCGAAAGATCTTAAGTCGAAATATAAAAAAAAGGGTGCATGGTAAAAGGTACATACTCACTCACGACTTTGAACTTTAATTTGGATCCTGAACCCACCCATACGCAATAATATTATGCTTTTGAGCCGAGTAGCTGTTGGTCAGGCCTTGGTTTATGACTCCAGGTCGATCAGTTTGCCAATTTTTCTGATAAGCATTGAAATGGTTCCTGTAATTGGCATCTCTTTTTCAAACTCACTTGAAAGTCTCAAGCTATTCAGCGTCTTAAGGTTCAACAATTTCTATAATAAAATGCTGCAAAAATTTCTCCATAAATGTCAGTGTGGACAATGTATGAATTTACTTTGTATAAAATGCTTATATTGATTGTATTATTGCATTGTATCTGTATTAGTACACTCTTCACTTTGGAGCGATCCGTAAAAGCGAGTGTATATATTCGATTGACATAAAATAAAATTTATGTATAAAACATTGATCATAGGTGTCACCGTAGACAACTGTAGTTGCACTTATGGGGTTAATATAAAATAATGGATAAATAAATAAATAAAATAAATGTGTAGAGACTTTATTGGTGTCATTGTTTTGTAAAAATATTGAAAAAATACTGTTTCTGTTTTTAGTAAATAAAATAAATATAAAATTTCTATAAAGGAAGAGAAAAATATACTGTTATAAAATAAAAACATGATTCTATTCGTCTCTGTTTTGAACAACTCTCATCCATTTCACTCTACACATTTCTCTGATTTCATCCATCCATCTGTCCTATGGTCTTTCTTGCACCCTTTTACACTCTATCGGGTACCATTCGAGCGCTTCTTTCGTCCATCTATCGTTCGTTCTTCTTGCTACATTGATTTTGATTTTTAAATGCTTTTTATTATTACGAAATTATGTTCACAATACATCTAATATCTATTTTAATAGCTATTGATCTACTGATCATTTTCTATTTTACAATTTAATTTAATTTGGCTAGTAATCATAGTATTCTTCTTGCTACATGACCTGCTCATTGCTATATCAATTCTTTAACCCACGAATTCCATTTGCTATTGTATGTATCTCTTCGTTAATATTGCATATATGTATATTGTATGTAGTATGTACATACATATGTATATTGGAATAATGTGGTTGGTTTTTGTTTTTATTTTCACATTTGTTTATGGCATATTTTTTCACATTTAGGAAATATTGCCATAAAAACGAAATTGAATTATTTTTTAATATCACTCGAGTTTATTGTTTTCGATAAAATCATTTAAGGATTTCATCGTAAACAATAAGCTTCCGTCTTTGCGATTTTCTTTAGAATTATTTTCGATGTAATTATACAAAAAAGAGAAGAGATTTATTTCTTGGGAAACATTTCGTAAAATTACTTAGAGGAGAGATTCACAATCCCGCTATCCTGGAGAAACTAAAATTCTGGGCCCCGGAAAATCATAGAGTTTTAAGAAAACATGATATATTTTTGCCAATTAGGGCTAAATCAAACGTGCTCATGAACTCCCCCCTCTCGAGAGCTGTTCGACTCCTTAACTTACTAGCACATTACTTGGACAAATTCGATGCCAGTTATGTTGAGTTGGTGGAACTCATCCTAAATAGCACGATATAAATTTTTCAATCTTATTTCTTTGTTTTTATTTTGTGTACATATTTTTTACTTGATTTTTATTATTTTTTTATGATGTTTTTTTTATTTATGATTTTTATAATTTTTTATGATGTTTTTTTTTATAATTTTAATGATTTTTATTATTTGTATTATAATCACATTGACGCTTTGGGGCAACCTGTCAAGTCTCTGTGGTATTGATTTTTTAAAAATAAAATAAAATAAAAATAAAATAAAATATATAAACTAGCGTTGTGATGTTTTTTTAAAAATTTCACGCTCATTCTACTTTCTCATAAGAAAAAATTAGATTATGAAACTCTCCCAGTGACACATTTTCCAGATCAAATATTTTCAGCAAAGCGAGGCCCACTCTAATGGACATGTCACCTTTTTTGTTCTGAGGATGCGATGTACATACATACATATGTACATATCTACTATATAGTATTGAGTGCTAGCTTTTATATGGATTTGCTCGAGTGAATAAAAAACTCATACATACGAATAAACATCGAAACACGGGAAACAGTCGCTCATTGTCTGAAACGTTCATTAATTTCAAACTCACGACAATGGGTGGCCTGAAAAAATATATAATATATCGCGAGCATTGTACGTCAGTCTCTCCACTGACGTGTTCTATTTTCGAGCTGAATATCAAAGTGACATGTCAGCTTCAGACATTGGAACGTTGTTGTAATGGAAGCCTGAGTGCCTCGGAAGATACACAGCCTTCGAAGCTTCACAATTTAACAGTAAACACGTACCTATTATACATATATAAACATAAGCATACATACATGCTCGGCTTATAAACATATCGCGTCCTTACAGCGCAAAGGTGATGAAGATTCACTCCAGTTAACTGTCTTTCAATTGTATGTTCCTTTGGATTTTATTTTCTAAAGGTATTATGTAGTGTTATGCCTCTTGACGCGATACGTATTATTTACATATTGTACATACTTGTTAATATTTTTTTTATTTTTTTATTTTTATAATAATAATAACAATATAATGTCGAATGTAACCTGACAGGTTGCTCTAATGCGCCACACCAGTCTTACAAAAAAGAAAAGAACAATAAAAATTACCAATCATTCATCTCATTCAAATAGACTCGTGTTGAATCTTATGAAACTGAGCAATTGATCAACATGATAATTAAACAGGTCCAAATGTTCATCTATCACATTAACGAACCGGATAGCCTCTACAAGAGAGGAGTTATTGAAAGCAGACGTTTTCGCAGGAATAGGATGGAAAAGTAAACGATGACGCAAAGCTCTACCGCATTCAGGCGCCCAAAATTCAAGTTTAAATAAAATCGAAGGGTTGTCAATACTTCCCTTTAATACTCCAAATAAATATTTGGAAATGGCAATAATTATTCTCAAAGATAGTGAGTCAAAGTCTAGCATACCATGTAAGAAGGCAGTGGGAAATAAATAGGGGTAATATTTATAAAGGCTCTTTCTATAAGGAGAGAGAATTTAATTTCAGTGGGCTTCCAGATTCTAATATGCTCCGGACAAGCGAACAACAAAGCAACACCATTATACTTGGATCTTGGAAGTATTTAGCATTTTGGTAGCCCTACAGCACATATCTGAAATATGAGTAAAAAATTTGAAGTCACTCCTAAACAGTATGCCAAGATCAACAGTTGAGTCAGTTCGCGATAACTGATAGTTACGAAGGCTATAAGCGAACTCAATAGGGGAAAGAGACCTTGAGAAGGAAATAACATGGCATTTTATCAAGCTGAATGGTAGATTACACTGTTCGACACGAAAAATGGTTCAGAGACGTGATATGACTTTTTTTATAGATCTATGCCCAGTTAACACGAATCAGGTAATACAAAATGTCGATTGGCTTGAGATTCGGAGGTATATGTGTTTTTTAAATCGCGTGATTTTTTTATATCTTCGTGTTGTTCGGTTGATGTCTCAAAATCTGTCAATTTTCTGTTCAAAATGAATATTGGAATCTATAGTCGGGTATTTAATCTTTCATTTGTAGTACTTTTCAGCTTTCAAATCTTTCTAAGTAGTCATCCAGTTCAAATCAAAAGTACGTATTTTCATTTGGGATTTTTTCCCACCGTTAATAATATTTTATATCGAGTATTTTCTATTGAAACATGTTTATTGAGATAGTGTTCTAGCCACACTATTTTTTGTTTTCGTTTAAAATGGTTAATTGGAAGTGTGCTGAATTTTAAATCGGTAAAATTGCGAGCTAAAAGCTCGTACTAGTATTTACTCGTATTTACACGAATCTGAATTGAATTAATAAGGATAATATATTAAATTGTCTTTATATGAGAATTAAATAAAATTCTACTTAGAAAAATCATATTTCGACTATATTTGTGGATTAATAACAAAAATTCTATTGATAACTGGCTTACCTCGACATAATAAACGAATTTTTGTTATTAATCCACAAGAATAGTCGAAATATGATTTTTCTAAGTGGATTTTTATTTAATTCTCGTATAAAGACAATTAAATAGATAATATTATACCTATTAATTCAATTCGGATTCGTGTAAATACGAGTAAATACTAGTACGAGCTTTTAGCTCGCAATTTTACCTAAAATTCAGCACACTTCCAATTAACCATTTTAAACGAAAACAAAAAATAGTATGGCCAGAAAACTATCCCAATAAACATGTTTCAATAAAACATACTCAATATAAAATAGTATTAACAGTGGGAAAAAATCCCAAATGAAAATATGTACTTTTGACTTTTGATTTGAACTGGACGACTACTTAAGATTTGAAAACTGAAAGATACACAAAGTCCAATGCACTCATAGAAGTATAGAATACTGTATGCTTGACATAACAAGTAAAGACAGGAAACGGAATATGTGGAGGAGAAGTTTGACAAGGGCAGTGCATATAGTCGATGGAGTGAAGAGCTTGAAATGGGCGGATCACGTGGCTAGAAGAATGGACGAAAAGTGGACGAAAAAAGTGCTAAAATGGTACCCGAGCGAATATAAAAGGGTTAAAGAAGGACCGCAGGGGAAATGGGTAGACGAAATTAGGAAAATGTGTGGGGTTAGATAGATAAGAGTTGCGCAAAACAGAGATTCATGCTGCTGGTTCTCAATATAAAGATATTCTGATTTCAATGTTATGCTATTGGGTTTAAGCTCCCACCATTCCCATAACTTCATTCTCTGATTTTAGAACAACTAATAAAGGGATGAGGAAATAAGATGAGTTTCATACGACAAACTGAGGCTTCAGTAGATATATATGTAAGTAGCTTCTGGTAGCAACAGAGGCAGGTTTTCTTAGGAGAAATTGATGTTGGATAAAAGAAATTGATGTTGAAAGATTGGCCGATTGACAGTAGTTTAGGTAATATGATCAAATAATAAGGTTAAAATTCATCGAATGCATAAGACAATTATTGAAAAATTTGGTAGTTTATGTGAATATTTTAATCATTCATTTCTTTCGGGATAGTTTTTTCTGCAATATACATATATGCATATGTACATATCTGACACCGTAATATATGTACATTTATATTTAATCTAGCAGTAAGTAGTTAATAATAATGAGATTAAACAGCACTATGTAGAAGTTAAAACTATTTTAACTTCGTTAAGTTTTTTTTTTTTTTTAAATTTTCCTTTGGTGGAAATTTTCTTGTTTCGCAGTGGAAAATTCGTATTAAATTGGCCGAAAGCGGTCGGCAATTATGGCGTAACGAGTCGGACAAATTGTACAAAGGAATTTAACCATAATGCTGTGGCGCCGAAATTTCATACTTAATTGCGTCTACTCCAGGAATTCTACTGTCTGCCAACAACGAGCTGATCTTGAATGATTACATATATTGATTATTTTTGATTTGATTGGTCCAGCTTGAAAATAGCGAAATATCGATTTTGAAATCAAGCAATCGAGTCTAATGAGTATATGAGCCTATTATACACTATTTTTGTATGACTTAATTCACAAATTGCTATCACTTATTTTAATTTGATACGTCCAGAATCTCGGAGAAGCAGAATAAACGTATTACAGGCCACTAGTATTTTTAAATATTTTATAATGCAAAGCATTATATTTAATGTTTCGCTTGAAACGAAGAAAAGTGGAATTATGCCACTTTCAATTATAACGGTTCATGTATGTATACTATAATATAGTATTCTTCATATTAATTATAATGAATGAACAAGTGCACAGCTTGGATTTGTTATCATATTATTAATAGACACATTGAAATTGACCCATTTAAAACGAAACCGCAAAACCAGAAAAAATATGCTGTTCACGAACATTACGTAAGTAATTTGTTTTTATTAAGTCATGAGCTTTAAAAAATAGCGCTGTTCAAATGTCTTATTTTTGGCATTTACAGAAAAGTCTCAGTTTTAGTTCACTTGAAATTCAAGTGGGAAAGAGATTAAAAAAAGAGACACAAGAGACGAGGTTCAGTTTCGAAATCGGGCTATTTTTAAATATATAATACTTTTCTCTCTAGCTTACAGGTATGTATGCAGGTATATGTACATATATAATCTAGAACAACTATGGCTAAACTCGTACATACATATTATGTAGTACAAGAAGAATAAGCTAGTGGTTAGCATTTAATGCTTTTGAACAAAGTTGTCAGTAATAATTCAGTAACTATCTGTTTTGAAATTAATTAAAAATTTAACTATTGCCATTCAATCTTTTATATCACAATTTTACAACACAAATAGAAATCGCTTTCAAATGGAAGCAGAAAAATGTATGTAGATACATATATCCAAAATGCTTGATATTCAACGAAACTATGTACATAAATCTCGTCAATCGATCCAACCATCACTCTGCGATGCACTTTGCGATTTTGGTTTTCTTCTGCAATGTGGATCCTGCAAAATTAGTTCATAACTTAAAATACGTACACACATACATATATTCACAATTAAAATATACACACACATATATATATTTATATTTTTTTTTTTGCCAAAATTCCAAACTGACCCTACTAAGAAGTATGTTTTATCATCATCAATATGAACAGCCATTAGAGCTTTTGAGGAACAGTCTTTATCGCAACCCATCATTATGGGACATGAAGTACTTTTAAAATATTCGCAAATTGTATCAAAATAATCTTGTAAAGCACGTCCCGAATTTATGTGTACGATTTTACAGGGAATGTCAAATATTTCATCAATTATAATTCCTACCTAAAAAAATAATCTTTTGATAACACTGAGCAACAAAAAATCACGTTTTTGAGTCACCAGAGTGGAGACTAACCAATCTTTACTAAATTTGATCCACTAAATTCGAATATGATATTGATTTTTGTTGGTGGGTGATCGTTTACGAGATATGAGTGTTTAAAATAATCCACGATTTTTACAGTTTTTGGCTTTTGCGGTCTTTAACTCAAAATTTAGAATTGTTACGCTCAAAGTGAGTATTGGAATCAATAGTCAGATATTTTTCCTATTAATTATTATATTTCATTGCTTTAAAATACTTCTAATTAATTGTCTAGCGAATTTTAAAAGTCAAAAATATATTTTTTTTTACGGATTTTTATCCCGTGCTATTTTTCATTTATTTGACAAATTTTTTATTTCACCACGTTTATAAGGATTGGTTTTCTATCTCAATATTTTTTTTTTATCTAAACGTACTAACTAAAGCGGTAATTTCAATTTAAATGCTTTCATTGTATATATGGTTGTATCGCGTAATATGTTAGGTGCAAGCGAGATGGCATATAATCCACCTCACAGAGTACAGCGGTCGGACATTTTTTTTGTTGCTCAGTGTAATTATAAAATATTTGCAGAAAAAATTTACAATTTGTATTCATATGTATACACTTCAATACTTCCAATCCATTCTCTCGAGTCGATTTGGCTTATTTCCAATCGAACTTAAGCCTTCTGTATGTCTTGCAATGAGGGGATTTATAAATTGCAACAGGTTTTAACGTTTTGTTTGATCCAAGAACATATTGATTGCAAAGTTCTAAGGCCGAAACCACAACTCTAATAAAAATACCACAATATTTATTCAGTGAAAAAAAAATAGAAGTAGCAGAATATGTACATTACTTGATCGTTCACGACATCACAATTGTAAAGGTCAAGGGAGTCCTCGACAGAATACGTAACTCCATTGATTAATGGTTGTTTAACATGTTGAATATTTAAATTACTGAAAACCATTTTCTTATTGTTTTAAGTTTATAATTTATCGAACTTTTAAAAAAGAGTTTGTAAGCATTACTGCCCACATGTGTAACATTACATCAGTGGCTTAAATATAATAGTATGCCTTTACAGTGCTTGGGGTCGGGGAGGTCTCGGGAAGATCCCAAATATTAATATGTATGTAAATTTTAAAGATGATGTGCATTTTAAGCGTCACTTTTTCGATTTTAATTAATAATTAATTGAACTGAATTGAATACATTTTTGTATTAATTTTGTATAATTTTAAGTATGATTAAAATATATGCTTTTGACTTTGGCCACTGCCTTATTGATCATCTCATTTGGATAATATTATTTTATAATGTATGAAATAGCTTAAAAGCTTATTAATTAATCGATAAATAAGCATTAAATATTCACATAAAAATGAAATATATTTTGAGAAGTTGTTGCATATGTATTTATTCAAACATTTACATAGATACAAGGCAGATACATTAAAAATTTAAATATTACAAAAAAAAATACTTTAAATACATTTGATGATTATTTTATTACATTTTTTACTACATTTATTTTCAAATAATACAAAATAAAAAATTGCAGTCGATCAAATAATCGAATCATATGGAATCACATGTGCAACTGCATTGTATCTCACATCACTAAGACTTGTTGAAGCTATCCAAGTTTTGCTTGTCTCGTCGTATTCCCAAACATCACTACTTCCACCTGAAAATCAAAACAATAAATAAATCCTACATTTAAGGCATATAATTTCTAATTAAGTTATATAAAAAAACTCACCCATGCTAAGTAGTTTGTTTTGGAAAATGGAGAGACTGATTCCGTGTGCAGGTTTCGGTAGTTTGGTGAATGCTGTCCACACATTTGCAATTGGATCGTAATTTTCCACACTGTCTAAAGAAGTATAACTTGGCACGTTGTAGCCACCACCGATGAAAAGTTTCCCTTTGAATGTGACACTCTAAAAATGGAGGAATCAAAATTAAGTTAACTTTATATTGGAGAATTTTATATTATATGCCATAGTTGTTAATGAAATTTATTGATATTCACCGAATGATCTTGTCTTGCGTGAATCATCTGAGCGCGGTAAGTCCAAGAATTGGTCTCCACTGAATACAGCTGCACTTTATTCGAAGATTTGCTTATTCCATTTTTACGGGAAAACCCGCCTGTCACAAATATTTTGTCATCGATGACAGAAGCACTATGCCCACCAACTGCCACCAACAATGGAGTGATGATCTTCCAATCTCCAGTCTTGCTGTTACACCTGATCGAAATCAATAAGCGTTAACTTCTCTTTCAATCGATCTGATGAAATTATTGCAATTTAATCACCTTTCCACTGAAGATAAACCATAACCACCAATAGCGTAGACATATGTGGACGAATCGTGACGAAGTGTCACTGCTGAGAATTTATAACGAGCTTGATTTAAGGGCTTCATTGGATGTATCTGGCCGTTTTTTAAATCAATGTATTCCACCTGAAAACAAAAAAAATGTTATATTTCAATTTCTCTAAGCAGGTACTTCACTACACCGGAAAACGTTACTGAAGTAATTTGTTCCCGTGAAGAATTCTGTCCGCCGATGATAATGATCCAATCTCCCACGAGGATAGACGCAAAATATCTTCTATCAATTCCAATGTTTTTTAGATTCCAACTTTTCTTTAGTCCATCAAATATATCGATGCTATATGCCATCTGAAAACACGTTATGCAATATTATAATTTATTGATAATCCAATCAAATATCATACTTGTGATATAAAACTCACATCAAAATTATTCCCCCCAACCAATGCTATTTTTTCTATTTTTCCACGAGGGATCTCTCTTTGGATGGAATATTTATTATTTTTGTCTACGATTGCTTGTCTAACAGCAATCATACACTCTGTACACGAATAACAGAACGTGACTACTTCGTTGACGAGAAACTGAAAATACAACACATTATTCGAATGCACTTTTTTGAATAAACTATGCGATTAAATAAATCTTAAATACCGCCATCGAAAGTAAGGATAATCTCACGGAACTCATCAGCTGTGCCAATTCATTTCTACGTTTTGCTTCGTCATGATTTATCCACAAAATCACAGCATTGAATACGTCTTCTTCCGAAGGCACGTTCAAATCGTTCGATTTCAATATTTGGACCACGTTGTAGGCTGGCAGATTGAGAAAATCTTCAGTTTTCTGAAGCTAAAACAGAAGTGAAATTGAAAAATATTTAAGTGACATATTTTTTTTTATATAATCAACACTCACCGTCTCGAAATTTTCCAGAGCCAAATCCATTGCCGTTTTTAGTAATTCGTCATCTCCCGATATTTTCAAAACTTCCAGACAGTTTGAAAGATCGACTGTTTTAAATTGCTTGGGAATTTTCACTTCGAGTCGGTTGGCTAGCTCCATTAATTTTTCCAAGTGAACTTCGTCAATGCCTAAAATTATATTTCAGATTATAACATTTGAAGACGAAAATAATTGATTATTTTAGATGTTTATGAACTCGTACTTATTTGTCCAGTGTAGCAATACTTCAGGATTGCTTCTATGACTTCGAAGTCAAAATCTGAAAGGATGTCTTCCACTTCACCTTCGTTTGTCCCAAAGAATTCGCTACATGCCGTTAACACGATCAAGTGCGCGTATAATCTGCAATTACGAAAAATTATAATTGAACTGACAAATCAATTTGGATTTTAAATATTTTGGATTCGAATAAATATACGTTTTGTCTCGAACTTCAAAACCGGTGTCGTAATCCTTATTTCGTTTCATGGCATCATACAAATATGCCACACGTTTTGCAGCATATTTTGACTTTGGCTTCATTACGAACATCTTGCTTCTGATTTTTCTCTTATATTTCTCCTGAAAAACAAAGTTGATAATTAGACACCATAAATACGGTAGAATTGGTGCTAAGCAAGATAAAGTTAGACTTACCAATGAGACAGATCAGCAGTGAATGATTTAGAGCACTCTCATTCTGCGGTTTATTACGATAGATAAGAATATTCAGTGGTGTCGTGCTGAAAAAGTGCCGGAGTTGAACTTACAACATAACCACACACCCCTGTCTATAATTTGAATTGTAACTTCAAAATCATCTTTTTTATTTCTCATAAATGCCACAGTATTAAGACAGGTCATCCTTAATCGACATTATGACCAAACATATGGGGAATGTATAATTGAACTTTAGTTTTGATAGTAATCACTAATGGGATTTTATTCCGAAACCTAAAATTAGATATACATACTTATTCACTAGGTATATCTTAGCTTTAATTACAATACGTGGCGCTTTAAATAGGAAAAATTTTGATCTTATATTTAGATGAAATTGTGACAGTAATACAAACTTTTAATTTAATGGTTTTCAGTTGGAAATTGAATGTTTTAAGGTACTTTTGCCGAAGAATGACATTGTTTTATGTTTAAAACTCAGTTATAAAGGGTCATAAGGAAAGTGTGGTTGTTTTAAGAACCACTTTATTGGAAAAATACAATCACGATTGATTTGATTTTTAAATGCTTTTTATTATTACTAAATTATGTTCACAATACATCTTATATCTTTTTTAATAGCTACTGATCTACTGATCTTTTTTATTTTAAAATTTTAATTTAATTTTGTTAGTAATCATAGTATTATATTATTCTAATGTTAATATGTACAGCGTAATAGGAAAAAGAGCTCAAAAACCTATTTACAATTCTTATAAATGCTCATAATACATCTATTACATAATATTAATTAAAGCCTCTCTAAAGTCGATGACCTAAAGCAGATTGTGTTTAGGTAATCTGTGTTTATACCTGAAGGGTATAGACATTTTTTTTTTAATCACCGAGACTCTTCACAAGTGTGTTAGTATGGTTATTAGTGATTATGTCATAGAATGTACTGGTTAGTTTCTTATTAGTAATGTCTGTAACAAACGGAATATTTATGGCATGCAGTTTTTTCAAGTTAATATATATGGGTGTATTATAAATTATTTTTAGGAATTTTCACACTTTACATTTGTATTTACGTATTCAAACATATTATACAACGTCCCTGGCTAAACCAATGTCGTTATACACTGCTAGCGATATCTGGATTGATTTTTCTTATGTATTTATATATTTTTTCTATGATAAATCATATTTATGTATAAAACATTGAATGGATTTGGAATTGGCAAATTTTGAGACGATGTCGAATATTTTGAATCCATCACAACAATACATTTGCAAACTCTAACAGGAGACTGTCGATCTGAATTTAATTACGATCCAGATCTTGCCAGCAGAGAAATACGTACGTAGGTATGTACTCATTGAAAAGATTGATCTACGTTGTGGATCAATATTATAATTAACGTTATTTTTAAATAAGAAAAAATATATAAGAACGGTCGCTAAAATGAATAATCTGAACAATTTTCTTGTTTCCGGATTGGTATTGGGATTTTGATTTATGAAATTCCAAATGATCGAATTGTCAATGAGAGATTCACATCTTTTGCAGCAAAAAAAACAGAGTTTTTAAAACAAACTTAGTTAAAGAGCAAGCGCTAGGCTATTTACACGGATGTGACATTATTCCACAGAAAAACACGTTTACAATATTATGTTTACAATAATAATGTTTAATAATAGTATTATGTTTATAACAATAATGTTTAATAACAATATTATGTTTACAATAATAAATAAATAAAAAATAACCACCAAATAAAAAAAATAAAATAACCGCAAAATATATTTTCTTCAAGTCAATTTCAATGATATTGAAAAACCGCATAAAAAAACAACTGACTATTGGTAATAGAAGCATAATGGGCCATACTAAGTTCAACTCTATCTATAATATTTTATTAAACTAAATGCATTACTTCAATGCTCACTCTTTTTTTTCGTTTATTCAACACGAAAATATGAAATGGAGATTTCTGATCCGTTTCCATGGTTTTTAAATAATGTGGGTGTGGGTAAACATGGTTACTGGGTATTTTGTATTAATTTTTGCAAACTGAAACGTATTATTAGTCACTGAATTGTATACCTACATATGTATATAAACCATATATAAATGAACCTTAAGACGGATAAAAAATGCAAATATTCTTCTATAAAATATTAGAATTTTAAATTAATTAATGAATTGAATAAATTCAAATATTTAGATAATACGTACATACATATATAATTTATGAATTTTACTAATTACTATTTGGTGTAAATCTACATCTATTTTGATTTATCATGCTTCTCTTTGTCAGTAATGTTAAGAAATCAAAATTTTTAAATATGTATTTCAAATTTGATTTTTAAGGAAAATAATATGTATATGTATGTACTTTAAAAATTGATTTTTAACCTACATATGAGTATGCGTTTTATTTATTGAAAAATTTTGATACGTTCAATTTTGTATTAATTTTTGGAATTTAAAATCGTATTATTTAAAAAAAAAATTATAAAAAATTAAATATAAAATTTTTTGAATTGAATTGAATTAAATATATTTTTCTATAAATTTTGTAAAATTAAAATCATGATTTAAAGATATGATATATGTATTTGACTTTGGCCACTCTCTTATTGATCAGCTCATTTGGATAATATATTATTTATTTATGTAAGAAATAGCGTAATGGCAAATCAATAAACATTAAATATTCATAGAAAAATCAGCTGATAACTAAAAATAAAACTATCACTGTTTGATCTGTGTACACGTGTAGCTTGTATTGGTTAGAAAGTTTGTTATGAAGGAATAAACAATGAAATTTGAGGTTATGAGTTGCTGCCGGCAATATGTATACTCACTTATGCCGGGAACTTTACAGTTTAGAATAGTTTATTAATACTAAGATTGCTTTAATAATAGTTTATCAATGTATGATTGTCCATAAATGAGTTTATGTATTTACAGAAATGAACTTTTCAATCATCAGATAAATTAAATCAGCTGATAACTAAAAATAATTGTATGTGATGTATGTATGTAAGCTTATTGTAAAAAACTAAATGTATGTAAGCTTATTGTAAATCATATTAACAATTAGATACAACATAACTTATTATTGAATACTTATCTCGCAGATAAAACCCAGTGAAGAGATATACTTTTAGCCGTGAAATGTCAAATCTGACATATTTGGCCAAAAATCAATATATATCGTGTATTACCCTACAAGAAGCTACACGTCAAATTTGAAATTTATATATACATATGAGAGTTAAAACTAAAAATATTTATATATTAGAGATAACGAGAACCAATAGAGCAAATTTCATAAAATATAGAGTGAATTATAGGCGTTTAAACAATTAAAATCTTATATCGCCATATCAAGGCGAACAGTTTGGAAGATACGGGACGAACGCTTATTGAACGTCAAGAAGATTTACTTTCCGCGTGTTTAAAACGCGTTGTATACGATATTTTATCTCCAACGTAATGGCAGACGATACATTAACGTGTATTGATGACCAAAATGAGCAATATGGCAAAGTATGAAAAAGATCGAATAAGAGATAAAAATGACCACTGACACGAAAGCCATGTGAAACGTAAAGGAGGTATGTAAAAATGGAATATATTTTATATAGAAAAATGAAATATACAATTTGTTGCATATTGTGTATTTATTCAAATATTTGGATACAAGATAGGACACATTAAAATTAAAATTTAACAAAAAGTAAACTTCAAATACATATAATGATGATTTTATGTTAGTTATTTTAAAATAGTACAAAAAAAAACTGCAGTCGATCAAATAATTGAATTATATGGAATGACATGTGCAACTGCATCACGTCTCTTTCTGCTAAGACTGGTGGAAGATTTCCAAGATTTGGTTGTGTCGTCGTATTCCCATACATCATTTAAAGTTACTTTATTATGTCCACCTGAAAATCAAAACAATAAATTAATTCTACATTTAAGGCATATAATTTCAAATTAAGTAATATATGTATGTAAATAACTCACCTATGCTAAATATTCTGTTTTGGAAACAGCAGAGACTGATTCCATTTGCAGGTTTCGGTAGTTTGGTGAATGCTGTCCACACATTTGCAATCGGATCGTAATTCTCCACACTGTCTAAAGAAGTATAACTTGGCACATTGTAGCCACCACCGATGAAAAGCTTCCCTTTGTATGCGACACTCTAAAAATGGAGGAATCAAAATTAAGTTAATTTTATATTGGAGAATTTTATATTATTTGCAATAGTTGTTAATGAAATTAATTGATATTCACCGAATGATCTTGTCTTGCGTGAATCATCTGAGCGCGGTAAGTCCAAGAATTGGTCTCCACTGAATATATCTGCACTTTATTCGTTGATTTTCGTTCTCCATTTTCAAATGTAATACCGCCTGTTACAAATATCTTGTCATCGATTACGGAAGCACTATGAGATTGAAGATCCAACAACAATGGAGCGACGATATTCCAATCTCCCGTCTTACTATTCCACCTAATCAAAATCAATTAATCAAAATTAACTACTTTTTCAATCGATCAAAAGAAAAGATTTCAATTTAATCACCTTTCAACTGAAGTTACATATACATCACGATTACCACCGATTGCGTAGACATCCGTTGACGAATCGTGATGAAGTGTCACTGCTGGAAAATTAAAACGACCTTGATTTAATGGCTTCAATAGATTTTTCTGACCATTCTTCAAATCTATGTATTCCACCTGAAAACAAATAAATTTTTTATATTCCGATTTCTCTAAGCAGGTACTTCACAACACCGGAAAACGTTACTGATGTCAATGATTGATTTGAAGAACCCCGTCCACCGATGATAACCATCCAATCTCCCACGAGGACAGACGCAAACTCTGTTTTATTAACTTCAATGTCTTTGGATAGAGTCCAAGTTTTCTCTAGTCCATCAAATAAATCCATGGTATTTGCCATCTGAAAACACATTAAGCAATAAAATAATTAATTTACAATCCAATCAAAATATTATACTTGTGAAATAAAACTCACATCTAACTCATTTCCCCCAACCACTGCTATTTTTACTTTTTTTTTACGAGGAGTCTCTATTTGGATGTAAGATTTATTATTTTTGTCAATGATTGCTTGTCTAATAGCAATCATGCAATCTGCACACGAAAAACAGAACGTGATTACTTCGTTGACGAGAAACTGAAAATACAAAACATTATTCGAATGCATTTTTTTGAATAAACTATGCCATTCAATAAATTTTAAATACCTCCGTCGAAAGTAAGGATAACCTCACAGACTTCATCAGCTGTGCCAATTCACTTTTACGATTTGCATCGTCATGATTTACCCATAATTTCACAGAATTGAATACGCCTTCTTCGGAAGAGACGAGCAAATCGTGTGATTTCAAGATTTTGGTAACACTGGAGGCTGCTAGATTGAGAAAATCTTGAGTTTTATGCAGCTAAAACAAAATTGGAATTGAAAAATATTTAAGTGACATATTTTTTTATACAATCAACACTCACCATCTCGAAATTTTCCAGAATCAAATCCATTGCCCTTTTTATTAATTTGGAATCTCCCGATATTTCCAAAACTTCCAGACAGTTTGAAAGATCGACTGTTTTAAATTGCTTGGGAATTTTCACTTCGAGTCGGTTGGCTAGCTCCATTAATTTTTCAACGTGTTTTTCGTCTATACCTAAAATTATATTTCAGATTATAACATTTGAAGACGAAAATAATTGATTATTTTAGATGTTTATGAACTCGTACTTATTTGTCCAGTGTAGCAATACTTCAGGATTGCTTCTATGACTTCGAAGTCAAAATCTGAAAGGATGTCTTCCACTTCACCTTCGTTTGTCCCAAAGAATTCGCTACATGCCGTTAACACGACCAAGTGCGCGTATAATCTGCAATTACGAAAAATTATAATTAAA
Source organism: Arctopsyche grandis (assembly GCF_051622035.1). Classification (NCBI taxonomy): domain Eukaryota; kingdom Metazoa; phylum Arthropoda; class Insecta; order Trichoptera; family Hydropsychidae; genus Arctopsyche; species Arctopsyche grandis. Next base: position 29,926,571 of record NC_135363.1, on the reverse strand, counting down.
CAGACAAATCAATTTGGATTTTAAATATTTTGGATTCGAATAAATATACGTTTTGTCTCGAACTTCAAAACCGGTGTCGTAATCCTTATTTCGTTTCATGGCATCATACAAATATGCCACACGTTTTGTAGCATAATTTGACTTTGGCTTCATTACGAACATCTTGCTTCTGATTTTTCTCTTATATTTCTCCTGAAAAAAAAAAATTGAAAATTAGACATCAGAAACACTGTAGAACTATAAGTGCAAAGCAGGATAAAGTTGGACTTACCAACTAGACAGAACAGCAAGCAACGAATGATTTGGATCACTCTCATTCTGCGCTCTTATTATGATATATAAGAATATTTAGTGGTGTCGTGTTAAAAAACGAAGTGCCAGACCACTGAACTTATGTAACCACATCCCCCGTGTAACATTGAACTTTAACTTGTGCTGAAAGCAAATATTCAAAATAACCTTTTTTATTATTACATACCTCCTTTGCATTTCACACGGTTTTCGTGTTAGTGGTAATTTTTATATCTCTTATCTCTCGTTTTCATACTTTGCCATATTGCTCATTTTGGTCATCAATATACGTTAATGTATCGTCTGCCATTACGTTGGAGATAAAATATCGTATACAATGCGTATAAAATATCCACAAATTTGGTTACGGTGACGTCTTGCAAGCTACTATAATCTATCTTCAACCTTTTCGCCATGAAATGGCCTTATCAGATTTTAATTGTTTAAACGTCTATAATTCAATCTATATTTTATAAAATTTGCTCTATAGGTTCTCGTTATCTCTAATATATAAATATTTGTAGTTTTAACTCTCATATGTATATATAAATTTAAAATTTGGCGTGTAGCTTCTTGTAAGGTAATACACGATATATATTGATTTTTGGCCAAATATGTCAGATCTGACATTTCACGGCTAAAAGTATATCTCTTCACTGGGTTTTATCTGCGAGATAATTTCTCATAAATGCCAGTGTCAATACAGGTCACCCTTAATCGACACTATGACCAAACATACGGAGAATATATAATTGAACTTTAGGTTTGGTAGTATTCCCTAATGGGATTTTATTTCGAATTCTTTACACTTAAAATTAGGTATACATATTCAATGGGTACATCTTGGCTTTAATTAAAATACGTGACGCTTTAAATAGGAAAAATTTAGATAATATTGTAAGAAAAACTTTTAATGTAATAGTTTTCAGTTGGAAATTGAACGATTTAAGATAAATTGTTGGAGGATAAATCACGATAAAAAAAATGTACACAATCTAAAAATCACTTTTGTTTCATTTTTTGTAAATAGGTTTCTTGTGAATAATATTTAATTTTTTTCCTCTTTACTTTCCGAATAATAATTGTTAGTAAATTCAAGTAGATTATCTATGTTCTATTTTCTATAAATGATAAAATTTGAATTAATCAATCTGAATAAAATAATAATATTGTTTTTTTGATTAATGAAATTACAAATGACTGAATTGTCAATGCGACATTCACATCTTTTGCAGTAAAAACAACGAGTTTTTAAAACGAACTTGCGGTTAAACAGATAGTGCTAGATTATTCCCACGGATGTTATATTAAACCACAGAAAAACATGTTTACAATAATAATGAAAAACCGCATAATTACTAGTTACATAACCGGAGTAGAACTTTTAAATCAGCTGATAAGTAAAAATAAAACTACAACTGTTTGATCTGTGTACATATATTAAGCCTGTATTGGTTAGAAAGTTTGTTTTGGAGGAACTGAACAACTGAAATTTGAGGTTATTGGTTAAACGTCAATGGGGCCCAGCTTTGTTTGTTGGTGGAAAACTTATTGTAAATGATATTAACAATTAGATACAACATAACTTCTTATTGAATACTTATCTCGCAGATAACGCTCAGTGAAGAGATGTAGTGAAATGTCAGATCTCACACATTTGGCCGTAAATCGATATATAGCGGCTATATAAGCTGAAAAGTACTACAAATGAAATATAAAATACCTGACTATAGATTCCAATATTTATTTTGAACAAGAAATTGACAAATTTCGAGTCGTCAACCGAACAACACCAAGATAAAGAAAAATCGCCCTTTAAAAAACACACATATCTCCGAATGTCGAGCCAATCAACATTTTTTATTACCAGATTCGTGATAGATCTATAAGAAAAGTCATATCTCGTCTCTGAATGAAAAAAAAAATCGTCATTCATCGAACAGTGTAATTGGATGAGATTTTTACTTTGCAGGAATGCGAACTTTGAAACAATGTCATTAAATGACGTGAAACAAACCTTCAATTGCACCAAGGTTACGCCTAGTGCCGCATTAAAATTTGTTATTTGAATTTTATTAATGGATTCTGGAATCGTATATTAAGACTAAGTTCATCGAATTTCTTTTTGGCAAGAGATTGACGATTCGAGTCAATCTTGAAATTAATTAGACATGCCAAAGTAGTCGATATATATTAACATATTATATTTATATCTAGGACAAGTGGTTGTAAAGAAGACAAAAACAAAGGATATATGTAATTGGGAATGGAGTGGAAGATGGAACTTTAAATTTGGTATTCCGATATAAAGTAAAAAAAAAAAGCCTTTGATCAATGCGAAACTTGAAACTAGTATACATATGTATTATAAATATACATATGTATTATAAATATACAAATTGACATTGAACTACATATATACAGTGAGCGACAAAAATAGGTACGCACATAGATTTCGGACAAACAGCGCGAAACAAACCTCTCTACCTGCCGTAAACAATGAGACCCCAACCTTTTTTTTTTTTTTACACAACTCTATGTACCGTTGGTACAAAGATTTACAAAGCTGATGGTCAATTCCCTATTTAGTTTCGCGTTAACTTTGGTTGCAATAACATCGCATCAGAAAAATGTCGTCCGCGCGCCAAATGTCGACCGATGAAAAAGCGGTAATTTTGGCTCTTACGAAAGAGCGAATCGCGTATCGAGAGATTGCTCGTCGGGTGGGGTCCAGTGAAGGTTCTGTGAGAAAATTCATCAAAAAATACAGTGATACAGGATTATTACCAAGGGCTCCAGGATCTGGAAGGATGTCAAAATTGATGGAACGTGAAAATCGTGTCATAAAACGTGCTGCTCTTCAAGATCAATTTATTACTGCTTCTAAAATCAGGAATGAGGTTTACACTTCAACATCCACAGCAGTACATACCCGTATGATCCAAAGGAAGCTGAATAAATTAGGGTTTAGAGCGATAAAATTCGCGAAAAAGCCACTTCTGGCGGTTTCAATGAAGAAAAAGCACTTGAAATGGGCCAAGGACAAGAAGAATTGGATATCAGAGGACTGGTACAGGGTGGTGTTCTCAGATGAATCTAATTGGAATCTTATTGGATCTGATGGGAAGACCACAGTTCGCCGTAGAAGTGGAGGATGTTTTCACGCAAGTTGTGTTTCGCGACCGCGAAGCATTCCCCGTATGTCATGATATGGGGGTGCATTACAGGATATGGAATGGGGGTGCTAGAGTTCGTCCGAGGGTCCATGAATGCCATCCAATACGAAAACACGATACGGGAACGTGTTTTACCCACCATCGAAGCACTCACAGAATCCGTCGCTGAACCAATATTTCAGGACGAATCTTTACCTTGTCATCGAGCTCGTTCTGTAAGTTATCTAACCGTTTTTCTATCTTTAATTTGTTTTTTTATGTGGTAAATATCATCGACTTGTTTTAGATAACCAATTATAATGAAAGTTTGGGAATTAAATCCCTTACCTGGCCCGGGAACAGTCCAGACCTGAACATTATCGAAAATTTATGGGCGATTTTGAAGAGGAAAGTAAGAGCCCGCAATCCAAAAACACTTCAGGAGCTCGTAAACATAATAACGGAGACATGGGAAAAGGATATTTCCCCAGATGTTATAAAAAAATTGTTTTATTCTATGCCCAGAAGAATTGAGGCAGTAATGAAAAACAAAGGGGGAATTACTAAATATTAAGCTTTATTTTATTTATATATTATTGTTTTATGTATATATTATTAATAGGAAACATTTAAAAAATTTATACCGTGAAAACCGCTTTAAATTAAATTAAAAACGCCCGAAGAACTGCCAATACTTTTTTCCCAACTTTGTCCATTTCGTAAATAATTCCAATATCTCAATAAATACATCAATATAATTAATTATTTGTCTTGTTTTATTATCTTAATGATCCTAGTCATGATTTCAGAAACTTTTAAATCAAAAATATTGCGATATAAACGAATAAAATGAAATTTTGCTACTGCGTACCTATTTTTGTCGCTCACTGTATGTACATAGATAGTTCTTTAAATACGCCAATGTGTTTTTTTGTACTATTTTTAAACAGAAAAAATGATAAAGAACAAAGGAAATCATACTATGTGGTCTCCTTGGTGCGTTCGTATATATAATATGTATATAATACACGCTCTATTATAATTGTATATATTTTTCCACTTTATTTTTCCAGTACAATTCCCTTTTCTTTGCATGAGAATAGAAGAACATTTCAACCCGTCCAATCCTTAGCGACGAAGAAAAAGGGCAAATAAAAAGGAAAAGGGAAAATATAAGATAGGCTCTCGCGTAAAAGGCAAACTGGGTGGCCCACGTGAAAAACTTCATTTTTTCCCCGTGTAAATCCGGGAATAACCGCACGTTATTGCGTCTATAAATTTAACATTTCGCAATTCGGGCGAGCGTAATCTAGTTACGCCATCGTTCATGGCACACGTCCGCCTAAAAGAAAAGCGGGAAAATCTCCGCCGGAAAATAATTCGACGACGCTCTCGTCAAATATTCAAACGTCTGCGGACACTCGAAAATTCCCTGTTGTTTAATTTTTGAGAGCTGTGAAATTTTCCGGAAACTTTCCGCATTGTGTGAGACCGTTCGAGTTTTCAACAATTATTAAAATTTATCGTAAAATCGTTTAAGTATTGTAACGATGTATCTTTCCGATGACAATTAATGAAAATAAAACAGGGTTGAATCTATTAGGACACGTGGCACTGGCGGATCCACGGTGGTGGAACGAGGTCAAAGATCACCACCCTAGAGGACTACATAACATTATACATAGCAGTATGGTTCGGTGGTTGCGTTTATGTTTAGCACCGAGAGGTTACCGGGTTCGAGCCCATGCTAATATTTAATACTGCTGGTTAGACTTGGATATTTGTGACTCCACGTTGATCGTTTCTTATCAGAGTCTCCCAATTTTATCTGATCATTATTGAAACGGTTCCTCAAAATTGGCAAAAAAAAAATCATCCTACCTGCTGCAACAAATCTTGTGTATTTAATGTATGTATACTTTGTAAAAAATTATGTACAAGTCTAAATCTATAGATGTCTCAATGGATTAATTAATTAATTAATTTTTCATTTCGTGTACTTCAGCTTCTCAAAATACATTGATTTATGTTATAAAATGCTGCATTGCTTATAATTAATTGTCTAGGAAGGCGCTTTGGGGTCTTCCTGTCAAGCCTTCCAGGTATATATATCTATGTATATAAATAAATATAATAAATATTGTAACGTGAAATTGGTATTCTGAATTTGTGAGGAATTCCATTTGTAAGAAATAACGTTTATGTGGAATGCTGGGGCTGTTCAGACTGCTGCTTGCCAGTACTCTCGGCTACCTGCCTTTAAAAGCAGAATAGCTTCAATTCATTATTTTCATTGTTGAAACGGTTCCTCCATCAAATTGGCAAAAATCATCCTACTCGCTGTCACAAATATTTGAATTTGATTTATAGTGGATATCTACAGCATATTAAAAAATAATTTCTCTAGTGCCATAATTAAGGAAGGGAGAAGTCCAGTGGCGGCTCGTGGATAAGATATGGGTGGGGGTGCTGCCGTTGATTAGCAATAAAAAAAATGTTTATTTGGATTATATTTTACTATTAACATAAAAATGATCAAAATTAAACATTATATGTATTTTATTTCATTATAAAATTGATTCTTCTGTCTTTTTTCCTTGAAAAAAGGTCTATCACCTTTTCCTTAAATTTTTCACTGTTCATAATCATTTTTTTTCAATTGACAGCATAGACAAAGTCGTTAATCGTTCTTAAACCATTGTGTTTCTTATATATGTATGTCTTTATTCTATTTATTGATGAAAAACACCGTTCTGGCTCAGAGTTAATTGAAGTTGTAAGCAGAATTTGAATTAATACTATGCATTTCTTTCCTTGAGTAAAACATTTCTAATTCATTTTGAGGTTTTTCTTTATCTAGTATTGGGTATGATTCAACGGTTAGTAGTAGATCTTCCATTGACATTTTCTTTCAGTACTTTTCAAAATTTTCTTTATTAAATAATTTCACAGCTTTTGATTGATTAGAAAAAGTATATTGTATTTCTTTTATATCCTTAATAATAACATCGCACATATTTTTGGCTTCTTTAATATGTGCGATAATATATGCATATATGTAATATATGCATCACATATTTCTGGCTTCTATTCGCTATAAGAATCTCATATTTGTATAATGACATTAGTAAAACTTTTTAAGTTTTCTTTAATTGAAAATGCATCGATATTACTAGATCATATTTGGTTATAAATAATTTCTACATGCAGCATTAACTTGTGAAAAAGTTCTGACTAAAATAAAAAATTGTATTCAGTAAATTGGTAGAATCTGTTATTGTTTTATCAGTATTTTCGGAAGAATATTTAAGTTCTTGAAAGCATTGGCTCAGCTTTTCTTGATTATGATACCATCTTAAATACTTAAAGTGACGTGTAGAAGGAAGTGTAGAAACTTAGAAAGTGTTTGAGGTGTAGAAGGAAAGACTAAAGGTGCAGAAGAAATGAGGAAAAGTGAGGAGCGTGTCGAGCGCACACGAACGCAACAAGAAATGTGTACTGTTGGGAGTGCAGTACGGACCAAGCTTCTAGCTGCCCCCACGCCCCTCCTTCGCCCACTAGGCATATTCCATCGAAAACCGTACTGCACAAAATCATAAACGTGCCTCACTTTCTGATATTAGTACCGCGATGTATGGTCATTATTGGATGTATCGGTGTGCGGGCGAGAAATATACACGCTTAAATAATATTGATATTTTCATATAATATACATACATTTATGTATATAATAATATTTATTTTTCTCAATTTCCTTGGGGGTGCTGCAGTACCGCAGTGCGTATGGACGAGCCGCCACTGGAGAAGTCTAATACGTCTGTATGAACAAGGCGCTGGGGTCCAGCCCTCTTAATTGCCTAGGAAGGTGCATTGGGATTTACCTGTTAGGCTTTCCTGGTATATATTTATGTAAAAAATAAAAAAATAAATATAAATAATAATTAAAATTTGCATTCGGAGTTTAAAAACGCAATTCAAACGGGCTTTTTTGGTCTAAAAAGTAAAAAGATTGAATTGGGGGTGTTAGAAAACCGCTCTGCCTTTCAGGTATAAAATGTTATCATGCGCATAATCAATGAACTAATCCAAGATCCTTCGCCTACACTGGGAATTTATACTTTTTTTAAGTTGAAATATTGGCTTTATAAATTAATAAGTTTGCATGAATATAAATTTATAGTATAACTACGTTTTATTTTTGAAAAAAAATATGGGTATTAAAAATCAATAGCGATTTCCATTTTCAACGAATGAGCCTAACATATCTTAACCTTTTATAAATAAGCTTTGTAATTGTTTAGTAAATATATATACGTATGTATGTATATAGATCGGATCATTGCTTAATTGGAATTTTTTCATCAAAATTCACTGGAATTTCATAGAAAAAATGTAAAAGTTTAGGTTTGTGATTAAAATACAAGTCTTGAACTTGGTTATTATGGAAATCTTGACTATTTGAAGTTGAATAACTTGGCATTAAATATACGAGCAAGTGGTAGGTTTGTCGGCATTCCAAATTACAGGAAAGTTTCGCATGGATAAATCGTGAACGAATTGAAAATAAAATAAAAAAAAAACTTCACCGCAATTAAGGCTCGACCGAAAGTTGCGCCTATAATTCCGATTTTCTTCTTGTGACTTCTGAAAAAAAAACTTTTTTTCTCATTCCTTTTTCGGCAGGCCTTTGTTTTGTCAACATTGTTGAGGGAAAAAAATTGAAACGCGCGCAACATCGGTATTGTAAGCGGAAGCGGAAAGTGGCTTTTCCGGAAACAATGAAAATCGCCCAAAGAATAGAAAATTGTCGTCGTCGTTGCCAAGACGCATACTATTCAAATCACACATTTGAATTTTTCGTAGCAATTTATTTTACGCTTTTTAATTACATTACAAAAAATGATTAATTCGAAGAATAATTTGGACGGTCAGCTAAGAAGTGACGTGACCTACAAAATGCCTAATTGGATTTAACGCTTGAGAGTATTTCATACAACATGTGCTTCTCCAAATATTATACAAGCACTTTAAAACATCATTAAACTAGGAATTCTCTATTTCAAATATTTGTACTACATAGTGAATAATGTTCCTTCTCGAAATAAATGCCAAATTGAGAATTCACATTTCTTGAGATATTTTATAATTTCTCAAGAAATTTTATAGAACTTCTTTTATTAAGAAGTTTACAACCACTGCTCTTCATAAAGCTGCATTTGAAAGGGCGGGTTTATACCTAATGTGCATACTTCTTAGAAGGTTTAATATGGGGTCTGGAAATAATGAAAAATTGTTTACAAATTTCTAACTTTCGAACGTGCCTTATCTTACATATATATGTCCTTTTCTTATTTTGTCTACTTTCTGAATTGATCTTTATCTCATTTTGGCCTGGACATTGAAAACGCGTCAATCTTTAGAAATACGCAAACAATATCTTTTGAATACCCTCAATTATCCTCTGAATGCATTTACCGTAATATTTGACCTAACTTTTTTTCTATTACTATTTATTTCTACATATTACTCTACCTCTCCGGTAATTAAAAATAATGCGTGGGAATCGGCAGAATGCAATAAAAAATTAATACAAAAATTACATTACAATAATGCGAAAAACTATATTTGTATTTTTGAATCCAATAATATCGAATAAACGATACTTTTCTGTGTTATATATTTTTTTCATTTATCAAAATTTCTTGAGAATTCTCGAGAAATTTAAGAAGGTAAATTGAAAATTCTGATTTCTCGAGAAATGAAAATCATCGCTACATCAGAATCACTACTAGTGTAGGTATTTTGAAAATAAACATATCTTTGACGGTTAAATTTCTCTAACGACTTAATTGAAGCGGACATAATTGAAATCTCTATTGGGGGCCAAACCTCGCAAAATGGCAAAGTTTCAAAGCGATCGGAAGATTTTAGTAAGTTTTCCATACCATTGGACAAAGGAAACTAATATAAAGCTGTAAAAATATAAGCTTATTGGGGGCGATTCATCTTTTTTAATTCAGTTTCCTGTATGTACAAAAGGTATTTTAAAAGTATTCGAATAAAATCAACTAATTCTAATATATATAAAAATTTTGGAATAATCTAAAACCATCACGGAAACTCCCAGCTGGATTTAAACTTTGAAATATTCATTTTATAGCCGTATATTCTAGAAATACACGTATTTCGATGAAAAGAGCGCCAATAGTTCCGGATTGTCTCTTCGATATCCACCTGACGATATGTCAGCGGGTTTCTTGATCAGGCAGTTGGTATTCAGGTGGCGGTCGACAAGTTGTAAAATGGAGCCGGGACACGTTCGCTGAATGCGCCTTTACTGCTCCGTGCATCGTTTTTGCATAAAATTTGCACCGATTCCCGGCTAGGCGAATGAATCATCATAACGACCCGACGATCTATCGGATTTATGACCGCTGCGGCCCCGCTGTTTAAAAGCCCTGCCCTCTCCGTGTAAACTGGATACTTTTATGAGAAGATGTTAACCGCCTCGGAAGGAACAAATCCAGAACTTCTTATTACATGTATGTACCTATGAATGTACATACATACATACATAGATAGTTTTCTCTAGCGTATGCTATGGCTTCGTTGAAATAGCTTTGCTCTCAAAAGCATTAATTTTGTTAGAAGTCATGAAACGGGTTTAGTATTTTAATATGGTTATCGGTTTTGGATGCATTTTAGTGTTATTTAAAATATCCAAACAATTTGTCGTAGTTACAGACATTACTAACAAACTAACCAGTAGATTCTATGACAGAATCACTAATAACCATACTAACACACTTGTGAAGAGTCTCGGTGATTACAACAAAATGTCTATACCCTTCAGGTATAAGCACAGATTACCTAAACACAATCTGCTTTAGGTCATTGACTTTAGAGATTCTTTAATTAATATTATGTATTAGATGTATTATGAGCATTTATAAGAATTGTAAATAGGCTTTTGAGCTCTTTTTCTTATTATGCTGTAGACTAACATTAGAATAATATAATACTGTAATTACTAACAAAATTAAATTAAATTGTAAAATAGAAAATGATCAGTAGATCAGCAGCTATTAAAATAGATATAGGATGTATTGTGAACATAATTTAGTAATAATAAAAAGCATTTAAAAATCAAAAAAATTGTGGATGAATAGTTTCATATAAAATTTTATTCAAAAATTTAATTATATAACAAGAAAACAAATAATAATTCAGATTTAAAAATACTGATAATATATGGACTATTTATTTATTTATGTTTAAGTTTGGACCATTGTTTCATTATAGGAGTCCCTAATGCACCACAATGGTCGAAAAACGACAAAGAGTTGAGAAAAATAAAAATATATAAATACATACATATGTACATACACAGACAAAAATTACATTTATACATAATCATAAAAAACAATAGCAGGTTAAGTAAAAATATCAAATAATTAAATACAAAGTAGGGAATGTCTTGTATCTATAGCTAGCACCAATATACATATAAAAACATTCTTGCGAGGCCCAAATGGAAGAGAGAAGATCAAAATTTTACTCAAACATCACATTCAATTATGAAAATAATGATGATCGCAAGTTACCAGACAAATACATAGGTTTAAATAATCACATTCTCAAACAAAATTTATTTGAATAGTTTTATTTTATATAAATTTATTCGAATACTGTAACGCGACGTTCTCCCCATCGTTCCATAGGGCAACACTCGCCCTTTATTTCGAGTGGCCACACAGGAAAAAGCCTTATAGGCGCGCGCGCATGTAGAGCGAGTCTCTCTCACCCGCCATCGACCTACGAAGAAAGATCTCTCCTGTGCACGTCTCCAGGGGGAAATGGGGCCCAGAGATCCACCATATTGCTGAAGAACCGCTGTGAGGTCGAGTGCAGCATCACTCCCTCCCAAGAGTACCAGCCCAACGTCCCCTGTATTCCTCACGCTGTTTCCGGAGAAACCTCAGCCGTGAAAAGGACCGACCGACCAGAGGACCGCAGAGCCAGCTTCCCGACCACGAGGAAGCTGTTATCAACGAGACGATTTGCAGTCAGGAACCTCCCCGACTATATATAACTGTATCCCAAGGTTAGTCCACGTTTCCATATAACCCGACCCTTGGAAGAAGAACGACTTAAACGCCCTCTGCATCACCACCGCGAGATCAGATAAGCGCGCGTAAAATCGTTCGTTAAAATACTCATTTGTTTTTTTAAATTGACTGTCACGAACAAACAAACATATACATATATGTATACAAAGTCTCTTTCGTAATTATATATTTTAAATATGAAAACTATACCAGATAGACAAGGATAGAAGAAGAGCATTCGAAAGTTCAGCAGTGAGTGTGGCTGTCACGAATTTAAATTTAATTATATACACATTAATAAATGTAATCAAAAACATGTGTATACAATATATAAGTGGGTCCATTTCCATTTTTCTTTTGACGTAATTTAAGTTTGGACGTTGGGATAGATATAATATATAATGGGTTTCGGCTATCGAACATATTTCACCGGTTAAATTGTTAATGACAGCTTAGAGGATAAGGCAACAGATATTTCATTCGCAAATCCCGGTTGAGTTGCCCGTCAATAACCCATCTGCCCGAAAGTTTTGCGCTATTAATCTTGTTTGCTGGCGACTTTCGCGAAAAGCTGACCTAACGACTCAATCAAAGCTTATACAATCTGTGTGTACTTGCGTGGGGGACTGTCTGAATACATACTTATGTACATGGGTATTTACCATCGATAATATATCATTATATCATTTTCAAAAACATCTTGGGTAATTTGAACACGTTGAAATTCAAGAAATTGATTCAATTTTCACGAAAAGAGAGCATATTGTGAGCAATTAGATAATTGATTCATTTTTTCAAATATCATGTACTATTATATGAATATGGTTTATATCTCATACATAGTGCGTTTTTAGTTAAATCGCACGAGTTGATTTAAGAGGTGTTTCGTCGAGCTCCACTAACGTCGACTTTGATGAGGGTTTCTAAAGAGATTCGACGTTCTCCTTTCATCAACATATCCATCATGCGTTCAACGTAAAGTAGACAAGCATTTGCATTGAAGAAATGAAAAATAAAAAACAACCTCGTTTTACATATTATTAATAAAACTGACGTACATATGTATATACGGAGTGAATAGTGAAGCGCGCCAAATTTTTATTCTTATTTATTTATTGAAAAATCAACAGGCCTCAGATGTAGAAATTCATAAAAATAAAGAATAAATATAACAAAATTAACACCTGAGCCCAATTATAGAATTTCAAAAAATACATTATATATCTAGAACATTTAGACAAATTAATGAAAAAGACAAGAATAAAAACTAAAACATGACTAAATAGGACATTGCATTATTAAACATAAAGTGATATAATATAATTGGATAAAGAATATAGAATAGAAATAGAAATGGATCAATCAATCAGGACTCTCCTGATGGCAGTCCTGAATTGATGTAAGGGAATACCAAATAGATCAACGTCATTCGCCTCCCCGTTAAGCATATGATAAACACGCTGTAGATAGGAATATTTTAGGGAATTGGTTTTGAAAGGATTAAGTGAAAAGAGTGCAACGTGTCTATAATACCCAACTGAGATCCTGAAACCAACGTTTCTCAGTAAATCGGAACAATCAAGGAAACCATTTAGAAGCTTAAAAAAGAATGTAGCATCAGTGAGTCGTCGCCTTACAGAAAGTTTGTTAAAGGATAGGATTTTTAAAATATCGTTAGAAAACGGTATTGGCATCTTCTTTCCAGTCTCTCTTAAAAATCTCAAGTTATTCAGCGTCTTGAGGTTCGCCAATTTGCAAAAATGTATCCATAGATGTCACTGTTGATGATGTTTGTATGAATTGGCATTGGACAAAAATGCTTGTATAATTATACTATTGCATTGTATCTGTATAAGTACACTCGTGTGTAAAGGCAAGTGTACATATTCGATTGAAATAAAATAAAATAAAATAAGATACTTATGTAAAATATAAAAAAGAAAACAATGATTACACTGAGCAACTAACGCAATAACGCTCGAGTGAGTACGTTTAGATTAAAAAATTATATTGAGATAGAAAACCAATCCTTATAAACGTGGTGAAATAAAAAAAATTGACCAAATACACGCAAAATAGCATGGTGAAAAAATCCGTAAAAAAAATATATTTTTGACTTTTAAAATTCGCTAGACAATTAATATAAGTATTTTAAAACAATAAAAAATCAAAATTAATAGAAAAAACATCTGACTATTGATTTCAATACTCACTTTGAGCACAGCAATACTAGATTTTGAGTTAGAGACCGCAAAAGCCAAAAAACTGTAAAAAACATTCATTTTTTTTAAACGTTCATATCTCGTAAGCGATCACGAACCAAAAAAAAAAAATCATTATCATATTAGAATTCAGTGGGTCAAGTGGGTCAAAGATTGGTTAGTCTCCACTCTGGTAACTCAAAAACGTGATTTTTTGTTGCTCAGTGTTATCGTAGAAAGGACTCAGGTCGTAGATGAGTCGCTGAGTGTTTTCCTCTAGGGAGAAAAGAATTGAAAGTGAGCGGAAGCAGGCTGCGGCCAATTTGACCGTATTGTTGTAACCGTAAACAAAAATGAAGATTAGTAAGATTGTGGCGTGCGCAATAAGCCGCCAGGATTAAGGCTTCGCCCCCGCGCGCTATGGGCATTTGCATTAAATTTTTATCGCGAAAGCGTGCTCGACGGTAGCAAAGACCTCGCTGCGTCGAGGGCTTTGTAACCATCCCAACCACCCCCCCCCCCTCCACTCGCCTGTAACAATTCGTAAAATATGTATACGACTGTGAAATTGCCGCGATACCGGGACGGAAGCGAGGGGTGGCCGAAAAGAAACGCAACCCACTGAATAATGCATGTGCGACGGGCTGACGAATGTCGCGGTGGCAATACTATCTGTGTGCGCCTGCCTGTACATCAACACATTTGCACGAATTATTTAAACTGGTTAGTCTGTATCCAGACCGGCTTGTGGATAGAGGACTATTAAATCAAATGACGTACAGATTCTCGGATGATTATTGTGGCAGGGTTACCACTAAAGCCCGGACCCAGAGCGCGCCGTTCATTGTTCAAATGCTGTAAATGCATTGTTAAAGGTTTGCCGAACCTTTTTTACAAATAATTTACAACAATTGAACAATGATCGGCGCGCTTTGGGTCCGTACTCTAGTTACCACATCCCGGTCATTAGTAAAGAGGACGCTCAATGTGGTTAATGTCCTTGAGAATTACCTCACAAACATAACCTATTTCGTAGTATGTATGTTAATTTTGCAAAAGAAAGTTTTATCAGTGTACATATATGTACATGTATATTTGTATTTTTTACTAACCTTTTCTTATAATTTGTTGTTGTGTGACGTAATTTTGTTGTGTGACAAAGTTTGGGTTCTTATCCGATCGTTTTCAAACGATCGGTTATTTTAGAGATGTCAATTTGACATTAAATATCATTTTGACATATATCGTCTAATTTATTTTACAGCCGTGCATATATATATATATATATATATATATATATATATATATATATATATATATATATATATATATATATATAATGTGTGTATGTATATCAGTGGCGTATATTGGGTGTGTGCTAGGTGTGCGGCGCACACCCGTGAAAACCAAAGACCACATAAAGTAGTATTTTAATACAAAATAATGTGTTGTTGTATAAACAGGCATTGATGTGTATGGTGTATTTACCGCGTGCGCTAAATGTATGGTGTATGGTGTGGTGTGCAGTCTGCAGCGTGTTGTGTGATGTGTGTATGTAGTTTGTGCGCCGCGACGAGAGAATACCTATGCCGTGCAGCAAATTGGTGGGTTTGGTTGGAGTGTGCAGGCGGATATTCGCTTGTATAGGTTTGTTCGCGATATTAAGACGTACGGTGTGCTACGACTTCAGAGCACCGCGCAACAGTCGGCAATTGACCAATGCGATGCGACACGTGGTCTCGTACTTTTTCGCACATTCGTATTTTTATGGTCATTCGTATCTCAGTCATACCTCTAATAACTAATAATGGCTAACAGTGTTCAAGACATTTTAACTATTCCGTTTTCAAATAGAAGTTTTGAGATAAAATTAAAAATAATTAAAGATGGGAAACCGTGTCCGTCTCTTCCAAATTTATCCAGTTTGCATAAAGAAAAAACAAAAGTTTACACTAGACATTTTTGCGTTTCAAATTATAAAAAATTCGAATGGATTACAGGCTGTGAAATTCGATCCAAACTTTTCTGCTGGCCATGTTTATTGTTCTCCAAAGATATTAATGTGTGGAACAAAGAAGGATTTGCTGATCTCAACCATTTGACAGCAGCACTGAAGAAACACGAAGGATCGCAGGCACACGTTCAATCATTTCTTTCCATACAAATGTTTGGCAAACAACGAATCGACGTATTAATTGACAGTCAACGTAAAGCCGAAATAAGTCGACATAATGAACAAGTAAATAAAAATAGAGATGTTTTAAAACGAATTATTAACGCAATAATCTATCTAGGAAAACAAGAACTGTCCCTGCGAGGTCACGACGAGTCATGTAATTCCGTAAACAAAGGCAATTACATTGAATATCTAAATGCTCTTCGAGAATATGATTCTGTTTTAGATACTCATTTAAATACTGCTACTACCTTTCGTGGTACTTCTCCAAGTATACAAAATGACATAATCGAAGCAATCGCTCATGTTATTAAAGTTCATATAAAAAATGAAGTAGAGTCAGCAAGTTTTGTTGCTATTATTCTCGATGAAACTTCAGATATAATGACAAAATCACAGCTCTCAACAGTTTTACGTTTTGTATGTAAAGGCAATGTACATGAACGGTTTATTAGTTTTACAGACGTTAGTGCTGATAAAACATCTAATGGTCTATTCCGTCACGTGGTGAACATAGTTGAAGAATTTAAAATTCAAGACAAATTGGTTGGACAGACTTATGATGGAGCAAGTGTAATGAGTGGACACGTAAATGGTTTGCAATCCAAAGTCCTCAATGCTTATCCTTTTGCTCTTTTTACACACTGTTATGCTCATGTATTGAATTTAGTATTGCAGCAAGGTCTTTCTGATATTAAAGAAAGTAAATCATTTTTTCAAACTTTAAATGGATTGTCTACATACTTTTCAAAATCTTCCAAAAGAGTATTCGCTTTACAGGAATTTGTGACAAAAAGACTTCCCTCTGTAGCACCCACAAGGTGGAATTTTACATCTCGTTTAAGTAGCACAGTACAACAATACAGAAGTCAATTTACAGATTTTTTTCGACATGTTATAGAAAATTGTGAATTATGGGACACAGATACTGTTATAAAAGCACGAGGGTTTTTAGGCTTTTTAGAGGTTTTTCAAACAATTAAACTTCTTCAAATTTTTTCAAAACTGTTTGGAATAACTGATGTTTTGTATAACATTCTTCAATCTAAATCTTCGGACGTTTTATATTGTTGTAAAAAAATTAATCATGTTTTGCAGCAACTGAAATACGAAAGGGATAATAATTTTGAAATGTTATGGAATAATTATTTAAATGAAAAAAATGATGATCATGATCGTAGGCCACAAAGATTAAAAAATTATTCAGAAGTAGAAGATAAAACTTCATTTCGTCAATTATATTTCAAAATAGTTGATAGCATAATCGCACAAGTCGAATGTAGATATTCTTCACTTTCCAAATTAGAATATTTCCACCTTCTTTGTAATGATAAATATGACGAATATAAAGAAAATTTTCCAAATGTTTTAATTAATAAATTAAAAGATTTTTATGGATCACTGTTTGATTATATTCGATTGAAAAACGAACTCATCGTGCTATATTCCAGCTCTGAATTTTCAGAGAAACCTGTTCATGAATTAATACAATTCATGACAAAAAATAACCTCGAATCTGGTTTTAAAGAGGTGTTTAAGCTGGGAGAATTAATATTAACGATACCAAGCAGTACAGCTTCAGCAGAACGTTCTTTTTCGGCGCTGAAAAGAATAAAAACTTGCTATAGAGGTACGCAAGGTCAAGATAGATTATGTGGCCTTAGCTTAATTTCAATAGAAAAAAAGTTATTGGTGGAATTAAAACAGAAAGACACATTCTATGCATACGTGATTGAAAAGTTTATGTCTCAGAAACGTCGCATTGAACTTATGTATAAATAACTAATAAATTAAACATTTTTGTAATGCAAAACGAGTATTTTTTTTTAATTGCTAATTTTATACCCTACGCCCTACGGCATACACAGCACACCCGGTATTAACACCCACCGTCCGCCACTGATGTATATGGATGTATGTATTTGTATGTGTATGTATGTATGTGTATATGTATATATGTATATCTATATATATATATATATATATATATATATATATATATATATATATATATATATATATATATATAATGTGTGTATGTATATGGATGTATGTATTTATATGTGTATGTATGTATGTGTATATGTATATATGTATATCTATATATATATATATATATATATATATATATATATATATACATATATATATATATATATATATATATATATATATATATATATATATATATATATATAGATATACATATATACATATACACATACATCCATACATATACAAATACATACATCCATATACATACACACATTATACTTGCATATACACATAAACACATATATATATATATATATATATATATATATATATATATATATATATATATATATATAATGTGTGTATGTATATGGATGTATGTATTTGTATGTGTATGTATGTATGTGTATATGTATATATGTATATCTATATATATATATATATATATATATATATATATATATATATATATATATATATATAATGTGTGTATGTATATGGATGTATGTATTTATATGTGTATGTATGTATGTGTATATGTATATATGTATATCTATATATATATATATATATATATATATATATATATATATATATATATATATATATATATATATATATATATATATATATATATATATATATATATATATATATATATATATATATATAGATATACATATATACATATACACATACATCCATACATATACAAATACATACATCCATATACATACACACATTATACTTGCATATACACATAAACACATAAATAGAGATAAATTACTCATATTAAAAAATATCATACATAAATACATATATATGTACCTAGAAGTAACTTAAAGAAATTAAATAAAAAATAAATTTATATAAAAAAACCTAATTGAGAAATCACTAATTCTCTCCGTCAACTTTGATCTTGAGTATGGCAAAGTGCTTGATCTACCATAGCAATAGGGGGGTGAAAAGGGAAAAAACGATCAGAACGGTGTGGACAAACGACAGTGTGGACGATAAACATCACTGTGAACGAAGATGCAGTATTTTCAAACGTGTCTATTACGATTATTTTTCACCATCGTAATGGCGGATGTTATCTCCACTTATATTGATAACCAAACCGAGCAAAATGGCAAAGTTTGAAAACGATCGGAAGAGTGTGGATAAGAACCCAAATTTCATCACACGAAAAAATCGAAAGCGAGCTAAAAGGAGGCTAGTAAAAAAATGTTGAGAATCAAAGCCCAAATAAATTTCAGGCTTCAAAAGAGGATTTGAACGGGTAAAAGCCATTGTACGTACAATAACCCTAATTGTGGTGGAGGCGTGGGAAATTGATATACTGTTAAATCAAAATAGAACAAACTCGCCTTGTAGATCTCCAAATGATCACCAATGCGAACCGAGTCGATTCTAAATACGAATTTTCCCTGGGGGGGTTTTCCAGCCCGACTTATCTACATACACACGTGTAATGCATAGTTGGAGCGCAGTTTGCAAGAACAAAGGAAAACCGGTCGATGGAAACCGCGAACGGACGGACGTGCGCCCGGTGCAGTTTGCGGTCGAATCGAATGCACTAAATAAATGATTAATCGTATCCTGGATTCGATCGGGTGCACCTCGTTTACAGCCACTCGGCTACGTACATACATATCTGCCCAAGTAGACGGAAGTGCATCGATGCATGTGTTTGTGCAACGAGTACATATACAGGGTGAGCATCTGTTTTTCGTAAGATCGCATCGAAGGGAATGTGCAGAATGCATGCAATCTGCCTAAGTGCAGGACGAGTGTTTCGGGCTATAAATATCAATGGAATGGGTTGACAAAATGCTTTTTTCGTCATATTTGAAATCAATGTGGTCTTCAAAGTTAAAAATAGTCGTTTAATCAAAAGAAGGATAATATAAAATTCTGATATCAAACTTGATTTTGTTTCTGACTATAATCTAATCTCAATTCTGGCTCTGGTCATATCTCTAAATCCTACTTCAATTGTGCTTATGATTTTTATTTTAATTCAACACCTTTTCTGACTCCAAACCCAAGTCCTAATCTTACGTCAGATTAGATAATGACTACAATTATGTCTGAGCTTTGGTCCAAACTTAACCAATTTTGTCAAATCCTGATTTTGACTCTTATGACTATCTTTCTTTATCTGAATTTGATTCCTCCAAAGTCCAACTCTTACGTCAGATTAGATAATGACTACAATTATGTCTGAGCTTTGGTCCAAACTTAACCAATTTTGTCAAATCCTGATTTTGACTCTTATGACTATCTTTCTTTATCTGAATTTGATTCAAAATCTGATTAAAAACTCCAAAGTCCAACTCTTACTTCAGATCAGATAATGACTTCAATTATGTCTGAGCTTCGGTGCAAACTAAACCAATTTTGTCAGATTTTCCTGATTTTGACTCTTATGACTATCTTTCTTAATCTGAATTTGATTCCGAATCCGACTAAAAATAGACTTCAAACTTGATTATATATATTTAATTATCTTTAGATCTAAGCCTTTAAATATAAATTATGTGGCATTTTTACTTAATTATTGATAAAAAGAGATCAAAATGATTTCATGTATATTTATATTTGTAATAATTTTTTTCCAGTCTTAATTCAAATTCGATTACATCTTGAACTCCGAGCCTAAGCTCAGTTAGGTTTCCTAATTCAACTTTCACTTCGATTCTAACTTGACTATCTCCAAACATTAACCATGCTTTTGACTCGGAATTCAATTTCAACTTTGAATTAAATTTTGGATTAGTTAAAATTTACTTTAAATATTTTTAATTTATACCAGAAAAGCCTAACAGGTAACCCCAATGCGCTTTCCTGGCTAGAATATACATTTGATACAATTATTATTAGTATTATACAAAGTACATAGTGACGACTTAGAGCTAATCTGTAATGTCAACATGGCGAAATTGTAAATAAATAAATATCAATTAACATCCACAGAGACATCTATGGTCAAATCTGTAAATTTGCAGCATTTTATACAATTCAGTGAAATTCGAGATTGCTGAAAACTCGAGATATACGAGAAAATGGGTAAGGTTGCCAATTTGTTGGAACCGTTTCAATGAAAATCAGATAAATTGGAAAGCTCTGATAGAAAACGATCGACCTGGGGTCACAATAGTCTGGCTAGATTTGAACCAGTGACCACTTTGTTCAAAGCATTATATGCTAGTCTATTCTGCTGGTTGTGTATGTATTGAGAAATTTTTGAATAATAAAATTTGCGAACCTCAAGACGCTGAATAACTTGAGATTAGCATGAGAGATAGGAAAAGAGATTGCAGTTTTACAAAAACCGTTTCAATGAAAATTAGAAAAATTGGCAAACCCTGATAAGAAACGATCGACCTGGAGTCACAAACCAAGGTCTGCCAGCAGGGGAACTCTATATTAGTATTATTTGCTTACCACTTGTCTATTCAGGCTGTCTATGACCCGAAAAATTAAGATTTTGAATTAGACAGATTCTGACTTACACTAGAGTACTATTACAAATCCGAATCCGACTGAGATCACGATTCGATCACATTAGTTAGTCATCACTAGAGGTAGGATAGTCACAGTGCTATCCATTGTTCGGAAAACCTTTAACAATGCATTTACAACCTTTGAACAATTCACGGCCCCCTTAGGCTCCGGTGACTAGTCATCACCATCGAGACTCCGAGAGTGGTAGTCATCACCATCAAGACTCCAAGAGTGGTAGTCATCACCATCGAGACTCCGAAAGTGGTAGTCATTAATATCGACCCCATAAGTGACGGTCAGCACAGCAGCAAAACAAAGTGAACCAAAGTTAATTAGTGAAATACTGTTCTACGTATCTAATTTTAAATTCATCATCGTTCCATAATTAAATCTGTAGTTTTCGAATATACATATCTACCAATAACATAAATGTAACGTTTTTATGATAATAAAGAAATCTTGGTTTACTAACCAAGTAATTTAAAAAGTATATAAACTGCGTTTTGGAACATGACAGTACATATGACGTTGAATTCAGGTACAATATCGAGTCTGGTTTAGACTTCAACTCCAGTAATTACTAAAATTTAAGAACCGGTCGGTATTGGACTCCAACACCAACTCTGGTGCTAAACATCAACCACCCCAACTCTTACGAATGACTAAAAAAAGTTTGATTCGGAGTCATCGGACCAACCAATAATTACGAATGTAGACTTTTCAAATGATATTGCGTAGTTTGCGGTCGATCCTCATCGACCGGTATAATTGTGCCGGAGTTTATTTTCAATTTACCCGACAGAGGGGATGGATTGGGGACCGCTGGAGTTGACAGCGGTCACTGCCGACATCCGGTCGTTTCCGGTGTATAAATTTTCCGACTGGTGGTGGAAAATCGAGCCGCCCAACTTTCGATGGTTTGATTGATAATTCGTCCGCAACTGCACTGAAGTCGGGATCGATCGGTGCAATTGATCGTGAGCAAATTTTAATTTTAAATTTTAAACAACATGTGGACAACAAATTGATTTTGATATTTGAAATGTGTATACGTATGTGTATGTGTATACGTATGTGTATGTGTATACGTATTGTCATGTTCCAAAACGCAGTTTATATATTTTTTAAATTACTTGGTTAACAAACCAAGATTTCTTTATTATCATAAAAACGTTACATTTATGTTATTGGTAGATATATTCGAAAACTACAGATTTAATTATGGAACGATGATAAATTTAAAATGAGATACGTAGAACTTTGTTTCACTAATTAACTTTGGTTCACTTTGTTCTGCTGCTGTGCTGACCGTCACTTGTGGGGTCGATATTAATGACTACCACTCTCGGAGTCTCGATGGTGATGACTAACTTATGTGATCGGATCGTGATCTATATAAATGATTTTAATCTTTTGGGTTGGACAAAGTCCGGCACTCCTGTCTTATTTGACTATCCATTTACAGGCATTTTAATGGACTTATTACTCACGTATATTAATATGAGAAAGTGAATTTGATTATTGTGAGAACTACATTGATAAGCGAGGTAGTAGAATTCGTAGATATGTACATACATAGCAGTATGTACATATCTACGAATAAGAATAAAATATTATCGATTATGACTCTAAAAAGCAACAACAGAAACTATTTTCCACGCGATTCATGTAACAGTTCAAGTAAGCGATTCAAGTAACAATACGTGAAACATTATTGATGTTTTATTTAAAGAAAGAGATTTTTTTTATTCTTTACATATTTTTATATAATATTATTGTCACAATACATCTTATCACAATACAAAGTCTATTTTCAGAGCAACAGACCCAGTAATCCTTATATATTGTATACATTTGTCTTTGTTGTTGGTATTTATAATACAATCTTATTTAAATTTTAGTGTTTAAACTGTAAAAGCATAGGTGGAAAACAAAAACTTAAAAACCTATAATAATATATATTTCTATTTGTGCCATTTCATATTCAGATTGTAGATACATACATACATACACTTATTGTATGTGAAAATATTTTTTACGATTTGTTTTTAATATAATGAAATTTATTGTAGTAATTTGTGTTAAAATAAAAGTAATTTTTTCATTGTGTTTGAAAGTTATGTAGGTGTAAAGGGTCCTAGATTATTTTTGAAAAGGTGTTTGTTCACGTTTTTTTAATTTATAGAATGCTGATAAATAAAAGGCAGTAAACATTTATTTAAATATTAAGGTTTAACAGAAACTATATAATATATTTTTTTTAAAACGATTGATAATTATATAATTATTTCCGCAAATTTTTGTCTGCACGAATGATTAAATAACGGAATGATATGGTATGATAATTGCAGTTGAATGACTTCTTCCTTTGCTGAGACTTTTTAGAGAAATCCAGTTTTTGTTAACGACATCGTATTCCCAAACATTACTTCTGCGAGATTTTTCATCTCGCCCACCTTAAATATTAAAATCAGTCTTCATTCGAGTTGAAAATATCATTACATGTATTTTATTAATAAAGTTAATCACCAATGCAAAGAAGTTTGTTTTGGAAAAAAATAATAGTGGGTCCTTCCATAGGAATCGGTAGGGTGCAATAATTTGTCCACAGATTTGCATCAGGATCAAAGGATTCAACACTGCTCAAATAAACTTTTGTATTTCGGAAGTATCCACCAGCGACAAACAGTTTCCCTTTGAATGATACGCTCTTAAAACAGACCATGGAAAATTTATTTAAAGGTGTTTTGCATTCTTTTTTTGATAATCATTGATAGATAGTCACCGAATGTTCTTGCCTCGCCTGATTCATTGAAGCCCGATAAGACCAAGAATTTGAATCTATCGAGTACATTTGTACTTTATCGATGGAAATTAAATTTCCCAATTTTTCTGTACGACCACCAGTCACGTAGATTCTATCGTTGATGATGGAAGAACTGTGAGCACAAACAGTCGTCAACAATGGAGCTATATCCATCTCCCAGCTCTTCGTTTTGCTATTCCATCTATTCGATTCAATTCATTGATCAGTTTAACATAAACATACTAGATATAGATAAAAGTACATTTCTCTTATTTCGGAATCACCTTTCAACTGATGCCAATATCTTGTCTTTTATACCTCCGATGACGTAAACGTCAGTAGACGATTTGTGATGATATGACACGGCTGCAAACTCGTAACGACTTTGACACAACGGTTTCAATGAGTGTTTCTGACCGGTTTTCAAATCAATATAGTCCACCTGAAAATAATCATACCTTTTAAAATCAAGTAGGAGAAAGTGATGAACACGATGTATAAGTGATGTGAAGTGAACCTCATTTGGAAATTGATCTCCGCCAATGATTAATATCCAATCATCGACAAGAACTGATACAAACCGTCTTTTTTCAAACTCAAAATCTTTTGATAGATTCCAATATTTTTCTTCTCCATCATAAACATCAATGTATTTTGCGATCTAAGAACATATGAAATAAATCATAGTTAAGGGAAATGTTTTAATTGATAATGAAACTATCAAATATTAAACTCACGTTTCTACACCATCCTCCAACTAGTGCTATTTTTTCCTTTTTTTTACAGTCATAATTCGGTAAAATTGTTTGTATTTCTTGTTTAAGCAAAGCAATACAATCTCCAGAAGAATAGCAAAAATCCATCACTTCCGTGAGGAGAAACTGACAATATTATATTACGTTTTATTAGAAAGCATATGAGATTAATTTACAAATAGGGTGCGATTTAACTGTAAATTGAGAAAAATGCTTTGTATCTTAAAAAAAATGTTTGTGCATTAAAAATTCGCATTATTTTCGGTGCATTAAACAATCTCGTATTTTAGTGAATAAAATATTTTGGCATTATAAAGTGATCATTCGAAAAAATTAATTTAAGCATTAGAATAAATACAAAAATTGGCAACGTTGCAGTCAACTGTTGAATGAGTCAGGTCGTAGAGTCGAAGCCAAGGTCGTAGGTGTCACAAGCCGAAGAGTAAAAAAGAAGGAATTCAGTAAAGAAAAGCGTTAATCGTTGTCGGTTCGTATTTTGATATTCGCGACGTTGCCGATACAGTTCATCTGTCATTTTAATGCACATGTCATCCGCTTTTTAAGTAGCAAATTTTTTTTAAATCATCAATGAAAAGTTTTTATTGCAATCTGTATCCGTCATTTAGAAATAAATGCACACAATTGTTTTGTAACACACAAATACTTTTTTTAATATACAATTTTTTTTTAAATTGCTTTTTTAAATGCACATTTATTTTAGAAAATGAACGTTTAAATTTTTCCCTTTAAAATATATATTCAGTTAGTCTCAAATACCTTCATCGACAACGATTTCAAATTCACGCATCCTAACAGTTCCCTCGAGTAATTTCTACGGTGTTCATCATCAAAGTTTACCCATAATTTCACGAGTTCAAATACTTCTTCAGCAGACACACTTAATTTGTCCGACTTCAGAATTTCAATGACAACGGAGGCTGGCAAACTCAGAAAGTCTACGGTTTTATGCAACTGAAACAGATACGAAAGTGCAACGTATTCAACTAAAGTAATCATAAAACTTTTGATTAAATCAAGACTTACGGTCTTAAAATTTTTGATTGTCAAATTCTTCGCCGTTTCTCTCGACACCGGATCGTTTGAGAGTCTCAAAACTTCTAGACAAGTCGTGACATCGATCGTTGTATATACAGCATTTATCAATTGGAGTAGTTTAGCTAGCTCAATGAATTTGATGTAGTCTTTGTTGTCGATTTCTGAAAATACATTAAAAATATCAAACCAAGAAAATTTAAATGTACATTATATGTATTTTAAAAAGTACATAGGTACTTATTTCTCCAGTATAACAATACATTAGGATGGCATCTATGACCTCGTCATTGAAATTGGAAAAAATAGTACCCAAGTTGTCTGCGTTTTTCATAAAAAAATCGCTACAGGCTGATAACACAACCATGTGCAGACAATAGCTACAATTTTGAGAAATTCGAAAAAAATAATACTGTAAGGATATGGATTTCAATATATTTTTTTAATTTAATGAAAAGCTTACCTTCGGCTGCGAACAGTGAAACAGACATCGCCAAACTTTTGTTCTTTCATGGCATTAAATAAATTTTCAACTCGACTGGTTGCAAAATTAGGCTTGGCCTTCACTTCGATCATTTCGATTCAATTAAAAATATTTTGCAACTGTTTTCTGCTTAAAATAAAATTATAAGTTTGATAAATTATAAAAATAGGTACAAGGTGATATTTTCCAAAGTTCATTAGCATGGTCTATGCAAAAACTTGGAATAGAAGAATCGGGAGAAATGGGAGAGACTTTTAATAGCAATAGTGGAAGAAATGGGAGACCCATATGAAATGGGAGAAAGTAAGAATGTGTGATCAAAAATGAATATTTGATGTCCGAAAGTCTAAATTGGGCAATGATGGTAGTTTAAAGTTATGAACCTATATATTTACAAAGGTCAAGGTATCAATACGTCCATAAATAAGGAAGACAAGTTCAGGAACGAATTGAGTTACGATGGAATTCGTTTGGCCGAATGAAAATAGTATTCAAATTGAAAATATATGGTCACAGTAATGACACGGGAAAGCAGTCAGACTTACGTATGTACTCGACAGCTTTCCAACGATGACTGATAAATCATCAAGTAATTCTTGAGTGTATCTACGTATGTAAACAAACCGAATTAATCGGTATTAACAATCGCAATTGGATTATCACATTTATATAGCATTTAAATTTATATTATAATTTTTGAAATGACGTTGGTAGTAACATACGCTAATTACGCTGAGATACAAAACAATACCGGAATGGAAATTTATCAACCTTTACTAAATTTGACCCACTTAATTCAAATATTACAATGGTTTTTGTTGGCTTTCTCTCGTTTAAGAGATATGAGCGTTTAAAAAAATGGTCAAATTCAACAGATTTTTGGCTTTTGTGGTATATATGTAATTCAAAATCCAGTATTGCTGTGCCAAAAGTAAGTATACGAGTCAATAGTCACATAATTTTTCTATTGATTGTGATATTTTTATTGCTTTAAAATACTTAAAATTAATTAAAAAATATATTTTTCCGCTACACTATGAGGTAATTTTGCTAATTTTTCACTTTATCACGTTTATAAGGGTTGGTTTTCAATCCCAATATTTATTTTATTGTACCTAAACGTAGCAATTCGAGTGGTATATGATTTTAAATTACAATATGAGTAGGTTCTAGATGGGACGCTCAACTAGAAACTACTCATCTAAATCTTCTTTTGCGTATGTATGGAATTGATTTGCTGTATTTTATGTATGGACTTTGCTTATGCATGGACTTTCGCTTGATTCGTTGATTGATATTTCGTTCGTTACGTCCTAAGCTATTTACTTTTATTATTTTATTGTAATTTATTACGTCCTGAATTATTATTTATTATGGCCCTAAATATAGATATCCAAAGTAACAATGCAAGTGGATTTATCGCCGTTGTTTATAATAATTGCAATTGTTTTATAACATTTAACTAAAAAGGACATTTGCTTCTCTACGATATAATGAAATATAGAGATTATTGTTAAGAGCCCAAGAATAAAATAAAATTTAAAAAAATAAACTGATCGTTTTTTGAACAGCATCCTCTGGTTGAAAAGTCACCGCACGCCACTGGTATTTACATACATATGTATATATCAGAATAAAACATCAATTGTAAAATGCTGAAACGACAATGCAATGTCATTACATTCTGTTGGATATAGTCAAAGTTTGCACAATGCACCCGTACATGTCTCTACATTCAGGTGAGTTTTGTTTAGCTTTTTCGTTCGTAATTAGCGCAGAGTGATTGCGCTTTTAGAGCACAGCTTCTCAAAGGTTTTTCGAATGGCCGTGGGTTAACAAAATAATAAAAAAAAAAATACAAGTGCCGAATGCAAGCTCGTGTGCATTCTTGCGGAACTGGGTGGGCAAATATGTTCTCAAAGGTTTTTGCTGCGGCACCACCTTGCCCGTTCTCCATTTGCCAAACGTTCTTTCAGGATTAACGGAATTGGATTTTTTTTCATATTTATAGTGGTAAATAGTTTTAATCCGTTGGAAAATATAATGAATGCTCGAAGCTTTCGAATATTTTTTTTCTGTAATCTATATATATATATATATATATATATATATATATATATATATATATATATATATATATATATATATATATATGTATATAAAATTGAATGTCTGTTTGTCGCGTATAGGCTCCTAAACCACTCGACCGATTACGATGGAACTTTCAGGATTTGTTGTATGCCTGTCCGGAAAGCTTACTGTGAAAAAAAAACTCTTAATAATATTCGTAATTACGATTTTACCGACGCGAAAGTTTGAACCGCCATTGTGTAGTCAAGGAAATGTGTTCGTTGGTAACCACTTTACCAGTTGGTTTATGACTACATGTCGTTGAGGAGATGTTAGTTGAGCTCCAACCATCACTTGAACGGGAATTGCATGTCTTATTCTGGCATTCCAACGCATGCCGGGTTCAGCTAGTCTATATTGTGAATACAAATCAATGTTTGTCTGTTACATATGCGTTCCTATACCATTGAACCGATTGCAATGAAACTTACAGGAGTTATTTTGTGTCGCAATGGTTTCTGTAAAAAAAAATCAAAAACCAAAAAACGGGAACGGAAACGGAGAAAAATGGGATTTAATGGCATTGCAACGCAAAATTTCAAATGTTTTCGCTTCTCCACCTGCGTTGTTAGGGTAAAATAAACAAAAAAATGAATACTTTCAACTGTGTTCACTGCTTGCGTTTTTCCGACAAATTATCATTACTGTAATTTAATTTGATTATTAATTATTAATTTGAAATTGAAACGTTCATTTGTCGAAACACATCGAGAAACGGGAACGGGAATTGCATGCGTTATTGTGGCACATCGCTGTATTTCGAGAGGCCTAAGAACACGAAATTAACAATTAATTAATGAATTGATTAATCCATAGAGACATCTATGGATTTAGACTTGTATATAAATCAAATTCAGATATTTGGGTAGGATAGTTTTTGCCAATTTGATGGAGGAACTGTTTCAACAATGAAATCAGATAACTCTAAGAAACGATCGACTTGGAGTCACAAATATCCAAGTCTGACCAGCAGCAACATAAACACAACCTCCGAGCCATACTGCTGGCATAAAATATTTTATTTTATGTATACATAAATATGTATATACCAGGAAAGCTTGACAGGAAGACTCCAATGTGCCTTCCTGGACAATTAATTACAAAGAATGCAGCATTTTATTATAACATAAATCACTGTATTTCCAGAAGCTGAAGAACACATTATAGGCGTTTAAACAATTAAAATCTGAAATGGGCATATCAAGGCGAAAAGGTTATGGTAGCCTTACGTACCGTCATAGACGTCACCGTATCCGAGATTCTGGATATTTCATACGCATTGTATACGATATTTTATCCCCAACGTAATGGCAGACGATACATTAACGTATATTGATGACCAAAATGAGCAATATGGCAAAGTATGAAAACGATCGGATAAGAGATAAAACAGGGCAGAATTTACTCACGGTGTGAAGAGGCGATTAGCAGAGAGCAGTTTGGGTTCAGACAAGGCTTGGGTACCCGAGAGGCCCTTTTCTGTATGAAAACACTACTCCAAAGATGCAGAGAAGTCCGTAAACCTGTGTACATCTGCTTTATAGACTTTGAAAAGGCCTTTGACCGTGTCCAACACGCTCGCCTGATGGAAACATTAAAATATATTGGCCTGGATGACAGAGATGTCAGATTGCTACGAAATATTTATTGGAATCAGACTGCAGTAGTACGTGTCGATGATCAATTCACTGATGAGATTCCTATAGAACGGGGCGTCAGGCAAGGATGCATCCTATCACCTACTCTTTTTAACACCTACACCGAATCCATCTTCCACGATGCTCTCCAAGAGGCGGAGGGCATCAAGGTGGGCGGCGAGACGATCACCAATATAAGATATGCTGATGACACGGCACTAGTCGCTGAAAATTTAGCAGACCTGCAAAGATCTCTAGTCCATGTACATCAAGAAAGCAATCGAAGAGGTCTGCGCATAAATCTAAAGAAGACAAAATTTATGATAGTAGATAGAATGCAAACAGACACCGGGAATCTAACCTTGGATGGAGAGGTGATAGAAAGAGTAAAAAGATTCAAATACCTGGGTACCTGGCTGAATGAAGAGATGGACCCTGATGAAGATCTAAGAATCCGCATCGAGAGGAGAAAGATGCGGAGAAAGATGGAGTACCTCGGACACATGATACGGGGTCCAAAATACGAATTTCTCCGTTTGATAACCATGGGGAAAATAGAAGGAAAAAAATGGATTGGCAGGAAAAAGTTATCTTGGCTTCGAAACATGCGCATGTGGACCGATATGAGCGCCGAAGAGCTGTTCCGAGCCGCTGAAGACCGAAGCGGATATATTCAAATAATCGACGAGGTGGTCGCCAACGTCCGGATGCGGACAAGGCATTAACAAGAAGAAGAAGAGATAAAAATGACCACTACCACGAAAGCCATGTGAAACGTAAAGGGGGTAAGTAAAAATAGCAATTAATTAAATAATTAATCCATTGAGACGTCTATGGATTTAGATTTTTTACATAATTTTTACAAATTATACACATAATAAATACAGAAGATTAGTGACAACAGGAAAGATGATTTTTTGCCAATTTTGAGGAACCGTTTCAACAATGATCAGATAAAATTTGCAAACTCTGATAAGAAACGATCGATTTGGAGTCACAAATACCCCAAATCTAACCAGCAGTATAGCGGATCGAACCCATTGATCACTTGGTGCAAAACATACACGCTACCATCGAGCCATACTGCTGGCTAATATGAACAAAATATAAACATAGCTTACTGAGCATCTAATACATTTAGCACACATAAATAGACTACGAGACGTTTACGAGTCATTGAAATTCAATGGTACATACATACATACATACCTGCACTGCAAACATTTGCACTTATATGGAGCTTTCCGGCTGATGTGCAATTACAACTGGTCGAATTGTTTAATTACAACTGGTCGAATTGTTACGGTACGGAGCTTTCGTCAACAATCCCGTCGTCTCCTGAAACGTGGGAACAAAAGCGCTCCCTGGGGAAGCAAGGGTTATATGTAGCGTTCCAGGGTTCGAGTTCCTGTGTGTATATATGTATGTATGTATGTTTGTATCCGATCGTAGACCATCGCTTTCCAACTGTCGACGGAGAGCGTTTGAGAGCACTGACGCCTATCCCTCGTTTTACACGGTAGATTAGCTCTGTGACGCCGCATCGACGTGTATATTGAGTCCTACGGTGCAATCCGTCGATGACCTTAATACAAGTGTGTTACAATTTTAAGAATTTATTTAAAAATATTTGACCTGATACCAACCGCAACGTGTGTTTGGTTGCGTCAAATGGTGTAATTTGTTATTACATACATATGTAATAATTTTGTAAATAAACAACATTTTTTTTAATAAAGATATTTTTTCCTGTGACAATAACATCATATGTACATATGTACATATCTTATTCACGTGTACTACATATGTATAACAGGAAACCACAACATGTCTTTATACATTATCGTATTATCATATTACACACAATATTATTATATTGCTTTTACCGAAACCAGTGTGTGCTTTACTATAAATATGAAATATATAATACACTGGCTGTGTATTATGTATTTCATATATGCATAAACACATTTCCTTGAATACAAAATGGCGTTTCAATCTTTCGCGTCGGTAAAATCATAATTACGAATGTTTTTATTATTAAGAGGTTTTTTTTTTCACAGTAAGCTTTCCGGATATGCATACAACAAATCTTGAAAGTTCCATCGTAATCGGTTGAGTCGTTTAGGAGCCCATACGAGACCGACATTCAATTTTATATAGAAGTATATAGATATATCTAGAATATGTGTACATATATTTATGTACATGTAATATACATATATATATATATATATATATATATATATATATATATATATATATATATATATATATATATTTATATATATATATATTTATATATATATATATATATTTATATATATATATATATATATATATATATATATATATATATATATATATATATATATATATATATATATATATATATATATATATATATATATATATATATATATATATATATATATATATATATATATATATATATATATGTATATTACATATGTATATAGCCAGCAGTATGGCTTAAGAGGGCTAGACAGCAGCGCCTTGTCCATACAAACGTACTATACTTCTCCCTTCCTCAATTATGGCACTAGAGAAATTATTTTTTAATATGCTATGGATATCTACCATTGGGGTGCATCTATCGTTTTATTTTTTTGATTAATTATTTTTTATAGGAGCTAGGAGCTGCCAAACATCTATAAAATCGCCTCTTTTTTACACCCACGAAACAAGTCCAGCGTGCTTATTTAACGGTCGATTTAAAAAAAAATACGCCGATAGATGCACAGAAAATATTTTTCTCATACCGATGATGAATTTTTTTTAAAAATTGGTTCAGTTTTGGAGGAGAAAATAGGAGAATACGAAACCTCGATTTTGTCAATTTAAAATACGTTTTATCTGGTCAAAGCGCAACTTTCACATTCACTCAATATGTATATTGATATATATTGTCGCATTCACTCAATATATACATACACTCAATATATATATCGAAGAAAGGAACGGTAACAAAATTAAGATTTTGGGTGTACAGCCCTCTTAATGAGAGGATGTATGTTTATCACCAAGTGATCAGTGGGTTCGATCGCTATACTGCTGGTTAGATTTAGGGGTATCTGTGACTCCAAATCGATCGTTTCTTATCAGAGTTTGCCAATTTTATCTGATCATTGTTGAAAAAGTTCCTCAAAATTGGCAAAAAATATTCTTTCATTTTGTCACAAATTTTCTGTATTTATTGTATGCACAATTTGTAAAAATTATGTACAAAATCTAAATCCATATATGTCTCAATGGATTAATTATGTAATTAATTAATTGTTATTTCGTGTTCTTCAATCTCTGGAAATACAGTGATTTATGTAATAATAAAATGCTGCATTGTTTGTAATTAATTGTCCAGGAAGGCGCATTGGGGTCTTCCTGTCAACCCTTCCTGGTATATATCTTTGTAAAATATATGTGTAATGTTTGTACATACATATCTATGTGTGTACATACATACATATATACATGTGTCCACATTACGTTCTTTCTATAACGCCACAATAGTCCAAAAGTAACTAAAAATAAATAAATAATATAATATTGTCAATTTTTTCTAAGAGATGCACATAATGGACTTCTGCTATTCATCTGGTATTATTTTGCTAATACAAGTAATAGTGCCGAAGTATTAATGTAAGCGAGTTTTATATTTGATAATTTTACTATAAATTAAAATATTTCTTTCAACTACATATATATATAATATATGATTTATTCAATATATTTACATACATACACGTATACGACAAAATTGAAATAAATAAATATGTTCTGTGATAAAAAAAAATACATCGATGTTTATGACGAGGAAGAAAAATGTTCAAA
Organism: Arctopsyche grandis; assembly: GCF_051622035.1. Lineage (NCBI taxonomy): Eukaryota > Metazoa > Arthropoda > Insecta > Trichoptera > Hydropsychidae > Arctopsyche > Arctopsyche grandis. Next base: position 29,892,418 of record NC_135363.1, on the reverse strand, counting down.
ATCAAATAAAATAAAATAAAATCGGCTTATATCAGTTCTTGTCGATGATTTGATAGTAATCGTCGGTAAATACCAATTTCTGAATGAGATTCTTTTTATTCCTGTTAATAAAATTATTATATATGAGCCGTTATATTAAATGACTGAAGTCCAATTTTCAGTTCCAAAAACACGATTTCAGTTTAACTTAATTCACAAATTGTTATTACTTCTATTAATTCGATATATTCAGAATCTCGGAAAAGCAAAATAAAAGTATTACAGGCCACCAGTATTTTTAAATATTGTTAAACGCAAAACCTTATATTTAATATTTTGCGAAATATTTCTCGAAATGAAGAAAAAATAATACGATTCCGCCATTTTTCACAGCACATTCATAAATATATAATATATTGTTATCAAATTGTACTATCAATAACGGAATTACCACATAAAAGGCAAAGCAGACATCAATTACTATGCTAATAAGATGGATGGTGCCATTGACATTGGATGGTTCCATTGAAATTTGTCACGTCTCTCTTCATTCTCTGCACCACTTCCTAAGTTATGGAGGTCGCGACCATTTAGAAAGGTTGAGTTAGTGTTTTTAATTATGATTTTATTATGATTTCATGTTTTATTTAGTTATCCTTTCCTTATTTAATTTGTATATTTGTATATATAATTTGTTTTTTAACTTGTATTTTTTCATATTGCACTTCTTAATCTTTTTAGCACACTCGTCGCTTTGGAGCAATCTGTTAGACGAGTGTGCTTGATTAATTGATTTTGTAAAAAAAAAAAAAAAAAATTAGCTATTTTTTAAGATTCTAAAACGAGTTTCGAGAGTGATTATCTTCGTGCAATGAAATTGTATCCAAAAAATCCGCACACAATCTATCAAGTCTACAGAAGAAACCAATATTTTATCTATCGACATGTTGCAAATAGATTAAGCAAAAGCTCGAGAGTGTTAATGTATTTTAATTTGAATGATTGTATGGGTAGATAAACATCATTCGTAATTAAAATTTTGCGAAATCATCGACACGTCGCCTCTGTGTTCCGCAACGAGATATTTAAATGTGGAAAAAACATGTTTTCGACGTCAAATAACGTCATTTTATGACACAGAATCGCGTCGTTAACGACAATTTGTCAAAGGTGCGGCGATGATACGATCTGATTGAACGCCCACATTTCGACGATAATTAATCACCTACGAAGATACCAGGGACGTGAAAAAACGAGAAAAAATCCCCGTCAATGTAGCCCGAGGGGACATTTCACCTAATCAGAGCGTATATCAATTAAGTTGAATGGCCAAAGTGCACAACCGTGCGATATCGCGCGACTTCAGCTAAAAACGCCGGACAATATGGTTAATTTGGAGCGAATGCAAATTTCAACAGAATTCCCCACCCACCACCCCCACCCCACATTGCTATTCACCGTACATACCAAACAACCCCATCTCCATCGCCTTCCTAAAGCGACGCTTTTCAAAAGTTTTTTTATATATATATATACATATATACATATTTTAATCTATACATGGTGGGCTGAAAAGTTCGTAGGCTGACACATAGATAGCGCTACTAGTATTAAATCCATATGATTTTTAGTTAGCCCTAACCTTAAAAAGACACGTGTATAAATTTGACAGCTGTCGTACTATTAGTTTGTGAGTTATAGCATTTTGAGTGAAGCAACATTTATTAGTTTGAAAAAATGGATAAAAAGGAATTTCGTGTGTTAATAAAGCATTGTTTTTCGGCGAAAAAAAATACTATTGAAGCCAAGGTTTGGCTTGATAAACATTATTCGGACCTTGCACCAGGAAAATCAACCGTTGAGAAGTGGTTTGCTAAGTTTAAACGAGGCGAAATGAGAACCGAGGACGATGCACGCAGTGGACGCCCCAAAGAGGCTGTTACCGACGAAAACATCAAAAAAGTCCACAAAATAATTTTGGATAACCGTAAAGTGAAATTGATTGAGATAGCTGAGACTATAAAGATATCAAAGGAACGTGTTGGACATATCGTGAATGAATATTTGGGTATGCGAAAGCTCTGTTCAAAGTGGGTGCCGCGCGAGCTCACAATCGACCAAAAACAACAACGAATTGATGATTCTGAGCAGTGTTTGGAGCTGTTCAATTGTAATAAACCCGAATTTTTATTATGGTTATGGCATCAGTATTTTGGGATGCGCATGGTATAATATTCATCAACTATCTTAAAAAGGGAAAAACCATAAACAGCGACTATTACGTAGCGTTATTGGAGCGTTTGAAGGACGAAATCGCGGAAAAACGGCCCCATTTGAAGAAGAAGAAAGTGCTGTTTCATCAAGACAATGCACCGTGTCACAAATCAATGAAAACGATGGCAAAATTGCATGAATTGGGCTTCGAATTACTTCTGCATCCATCGTATTCTCCAGATCTGGCCCCCAGCGACTTTTTCCTGTTCTTAGACCTCAAGAGGATGCTCGCTGGACAGAAATTTTGCGCCGATGAAGAGGTAATCGCCGAAACTGAAGCCTATTTTGAGGCTAAAGACAAATCGTACTATAAAAATGGTATCGAAAAATTGTATGACCGCTATAATCGTTGTATTGCCCTCGAAAGCAACTATATTGAATAATAAAATCAAATTCTAACAAAAAAAAGATTTTTTCTATGCTAGCCTACGAACTTTTCAGCCCAACTGTTATGTATGTTCATGTTAATGGTTAATGTCATACTTCAAATCTTAATATTCTTACCAACTCCCATCCCACACATTTTTCTGATTTCATCCACCCATCTTCCCCGATGCCTTCCTTTCACAGTGTTAAATTCTATCGGGTAACATTCGAGCACTTCTATCGCCCGTTCTTCTAGATACATGACCGGCTAGTCCCAAGTCAATATTTTCATTATATTTATTGAAAAATCAACAGGCCTCAGATGTAGAAATTCATAAAAATAAAGAATAAATAGAACAAAATAACATCTGAGCCCAATTATAGATTTTTACAAAATACATAATATATCTAGTACATATAGACAAACAAATAAAAAAGAAAATAATAAAAACTAAAATATGACTAAATAGAATAATGCACAATTAAACATAAAGTGATATAATATAATTGGATAAAAAATATGTAATAGAAATAGAAATAGAAATGGATCATTCAATCAAGACTCTCCTGATGGCAGTCCTGAATTGATTTAAGGAAATACCGATTGGATCAACGTCATTCAGCTCCCCATGAAGCATACGATAAACACCCTGTACATAGGAATATTTTAGGGAATTGGTTATGAAAGGATTAAGTGAAAAGAGTACAACGTATCTAGAATACCTAACTGGGATCCTGAAACCAACCTTACTCAGTAAATCAAATCGGAAACCATTTAGGAGCTTAAAAAATAATGTAGCATCAGTGAGTTGTCGCCTGACAGAAAGATTGTTAAGGGATGGGATTTTTAAAATATCGGGAACAGTAGTATGGGCGTGGGTAAGAAAACGGTATTGGCATATTTTTTCCAATCCATCTTAAAAATCTCAAGTTATTCAGTGTCTTGAGGTTCGTCAATTTCTATAATAAAATGCTGCAAAAATGTATCCATAGATGTCACTGTTGATGATGTTTGTATGAATTGGCATTGTACAAAAATGCTTGTATAATTGTATTATTGCATCGTATTAATCTTGTAATTCAGCGACTTGTATGTATAATCAAAAAATGTTGCAATGTTTGTAATAGGCCAGGAAGGCGCATTGGGGTTACTTGTAAGGCCTTCCTGGTATATATGTAAAAAAATAAATAAATAAGTAAAAATAAACGCACTCACTGAGCCATACGATATATGAATACCAAAGTTTATTTGTTCACTCTGCATATCTAAGGTCAACTTTTGATATATTATCAAATTAGACAGTTTTTGAAAGGATTCGTTGCCAATGGTCAGAATTGTCTGAAAAAGTTTTCACTATGATTTTATACATATATCGTACGGTATTTTTTCGAAGCGCTCGTCTCTGAATTGTCAAATTCATTCGATTTTGAAGACCACTGGTATCTCCGAGTTTTCTACATCGTGGATAGCGTTTTCTGCCAACGTAAATATTTGCTGAACTGCAAGAGTGTGGGTGGTTGTCCGTGGGGTGGGTGGTGTCAACAATCGCCTCGCGTTGTTCAACTTTTTCCTAAATTCAGACGATGCTGATGCTAGTTTAAAGTTATAATACGAGAAGAAAAAGGGTGGGTCGGTGGGTACATCCTGACCGAGCTCACGTTTTCCTTTTTGCGATCGTACCGTTCGTTTCGCTGTCGGTTGATGAACTCTGGCATCGTCCTCTTTGTGTACTTTTGTGTTGTTGTTTTTAGGAATTGTAGCTTGAAAAAGGTACGATAACCAATTCGATTGAATTTAATTAAGAACAGATTTTTTCCAGCCGTCTACCCAAAGACAATTCTTGTATAGCTATAAATACATATGTAGTAGACATTGTGTTGTGATGATAATTATATAGTCCAAAAATAAAAAAAAACATTATATTTGGATCAATTATCCTCTTTATGTCAATTGTTTCGATAGCCAGGTTCATTAGGAATTCCTGAAATGCTACAATGGTCCAAACTTTAAATAAATAAATATTATTCTCCTCGTATAGTACCGCTTAAAAGAAAGTATACATTGATGTACATAGCGTCATCTTCTATTAAGGATCTTGGTGTAATACTCAATAATAAACTAGATTTCTCTGAACATATTTCTTTTATTACCAACAAAGCATTTAAATCTCTTGGATTCCTACTCCGCTCTACAAAACCCTTTAATGATCCTTATGTACTAAAATTACTTTATTTTTCCTTTGTAAGGTCTCACCTTGAATTTGCCTCAATTATCTGGTCACCTTTTTTATTTATCCCATATTAATTGTATTGAGAAAGTTCAACTTAAATTTATTAAATCCTTACGCTACCTTTTTCCTACCTATACCCATTCTACTGTTTCCGACATTTTAAAAATCCTTTCTTTTAACAATCTTTCTGTCAGGCGACGACATACTGATGCTATATTCTTCTTTAAGCTCATAAATGGTTTCCTTGATTGTTCTGATTTACTGAATAAGGTTAATTTCAGAATCCCAGTTCGGTACTCTAGACGCGTTGCACTCTTTTCACTTGATCCTTTCAATACTAATTCCCAAAAATATTTTTATCTGCAGCGCGTTTATCGTATGTTTAACGGAGAGCTGAATGAGGTTGATATATTTGGTATTTCCCTACATCAATTCAGGTCTAACATCAAGAGAATCTTGACCGATTGATTCATTTCTTCTCCTATTCTATTTTTCCAATATTTCCAATATTTTTATACTTTAGTTTAGTTATGTAATGTGCTATTTAATCATATTATAGCTTTCATTCTTTTCCTTTTCATTTGTTTATTTTGTATTTACCTTTTTCATTTGTTTTATATTTGTAAATTTCTATTTCTTCTTATATTCTATTTTATAACCTTTTCCAAATATTTTAATACTATAGTTTAATTATGCAATGTTCTACATATTTTGTCATGCCTTTATTCTTTACTTTTTAATTTGTTTTCCTCATATTTATCTTTTTCATTTTTGTAAAAATCTATTATTGGACTCGGATATTACATATATTATTTATTTACTATTTGTTTTTTTATACATATCTATGTACATCCTGTCTGTTGATTTTTCAATTAATAAAATAAAATAAAAATAAAATAAAATAGCTATCACTGTTTGATCTATGTAGTACATACATTAAGCCTATATATGTAGGTTAGAAAGTTTATTTTGGAGGAAGAAAAACACCATAAATATAAAGGTTAAAATAAATCTTTGAAGTTGGGTTAAAGTTTAGAAAAGTTAATCAATACTATGAATGACCACAACATAGCTCGGTAGCCAGCAGCTTAGCTCGGTAGTTAAGCTTCTGCCTAACACCGAGAGCTGACCTCTATTGAAAAGAATTTTTCTGAGTATATCTGTAGTGCTGCTGGTCTGACCTGGATATTTGCGACTCCTGGTCGATCGTTTCCTATCAGAGTTTGCCAATTTTCTCTGATTTCATTGTTGAAACGGTTCCCGATTAAAAATTGACTAAAGTCCTTCCTACCTACTATGCCACCACTATTTGAGTATGATTAATGTACAATAAAATTTATGTACAATGCATAGATGTCTCGTAATTCAGTGACTTGTATAATAAAAATTCTGTATTGTTTGTAATTGGCCAGGAAGGCGCATTGGGGTTTACCTGTAAGGCCTTCCTGGTATAAAATGTAATAAAAATAAATAAAAATAAACAACATTACATGTGACTAGTTGAAGAGTTTTCTACATAGTTCTAAGTTAGACTTTAGTTAAGTAGATATATCAGTTTCACTCTGAAGAAACTATACGAAACTATACACACCGGTGAGATAAGATGTATCTGAAATAGTTTTAGTCCTATTTATCGATCGCTACAGACCACACAGTAGCTATTTACAACTTGAAACTCACCCCCATCCGAAGAGACGTCAACCGCCAAATGTCAAATCTGACACAATTGGTCATAAGACAACATTTAGACGCACTTGTGTTGTGTACTCCAATCGTAAATTAAAACTAAAAATAAATACATATATATATATATATATATATATATATATATATATATATATATATATATATATATATATATATATATATATATATATATATATATATATATATATATATATATATATATATATATATATATATATATATATATATATATACATATAGAGAGATAATGAGAGCCTATAATGCAAATTTTATAAAATATAGAGTGAAAAAAGAAAAAGTTATAGCCGTTTAAACAATTAAAATCTGATATAGCGTGAGGGTGGCGAAAAGGGAAAAAACGATCGGAACAGCGTGGACATATACGGCAATGTGGATAATAGACGTCACCGAGAACGATAATGGAGTATTTTCAAACGTGTCTAATATGATTATTTTTCACCATCGTAATGGCGGATTTGATTACCACATATATTGATGACCAAACCGAGCAAAATGGCAAAGTTTGAAAACGATCCGATAAGAACCCAAATTAAGTCAGACGAAAAAATCGAAAGCGAGCTAAGAAGAGGCTAGTAAGAAATAGACGCAATGATTCAACCGTTGAGTCGAATTTAAGTACACGTTCAATATTCAGTTTCTTGTTTATTTTTCAACGTCTCACTGAGGCATTGAAGCAGACAAAGGGTTAAATTAAGCAAACTGAGTGAAGAAAAGGCGACGACGAATGCAACGACAATCGCACAATTAATTTGTGAGCTTTTCACTCACTCACTCACTCGCTTCCTCACCGGTAAGTCAGATCACGTAAATCCACCGCTTCTCAAAACGTACACAGTAATATAAACGTATATCTCCTACCTAACTCCTTTGCATGTACTTGCAAAATTTACCTGACAAACTTAATCACTGGTTTCTTGGAGATTTTTGCATTTGCTTCAGCAACGTTGGTTTTTCATAAAGTAAAGGTGTAAGTATTCATTTCACAATATGACAAAATTGTTCTGTTCATTATATTTTATATCACTTTGTAGAATCAAAACTATGTTTATCACAATTTATGCAAAAAAAAGGAAATTTTCTTTCCGCTATGTACATATATATATATTAGGATATAATGCTTTGAATATATATTAATATACATATGTACATATATTAGAATATAATACTAGTGGTTAGCATACAATGCTTTGAAAAAAGTGGTCACGGGCCAGACCTTGGAATTTTGACTCCAGGTTAATCGTTTCCTATCGGAGTTAGTCAATTTGTCTTATTTGCAACGAAACGGTTGCAAAAAATTGACAACCTTACCCATTTTTTCGCAAGTCTAGAGTTTTCACCAATCTTGAATTTCGCTGATTTGTAAAAAATGCTGCAAATTTACAAATTTGACCATAAATCACAAATTTTTATTTTAACTTAGATATATACCAGGAAGGCCTAATAGGTAAACCCCAATGCGCCTTCCTAGACAATTAATTACAAACATTGCAGCATTTTTTACATTAATTGCTGTATTTCAAGAGGCCGAAGAATACGAAATCAACAATTAATTAATTCATTAATTAATCCAAAAAGACTTAATTTTTTACATATTGTACATAGTATATCAAATTCAGATATTTGTGACATAGAGGGTAGGATGGTTTTTGCCAATTTTATAGAGGAACCGTTTCAACAATGAAATCAGATAAATTGGCAAACTCTGATTCTCCACTTTACATTGGTCCGGAATTCCTACGTTACAATACTTATTATATTTATTTATTTACATAGATATATACCAGGAAGGCTTGATAGAAATACCCCAATGAGCCTTCCTAGACAATTAATTACAAACAATGCAGCATTTTTATAATATAAATCACTGTATTTTAAGAAGAGGAAGCACACGAAATTAACAATTAATTAATTAATCCATTTTGCCATCTATGGATTTAGACTTGTAGATAATTTTTTACAAATTATACATACATTAAATACAGAAGATTTGTGACAGCAGGTAGGATTATCTTTTTTTGCCAATTTTGAGGAACTGTTTCAACAATGATCAGATAAAATTGGCAAAATCTGATAAGAAACTATCGACTTGCAGTTAAAAATATCCAAGTCTGACCAGCAGCATTAAATATTAGCACGGGATCGATCCCGGTAACCTCTTGGTGCAAAAGATAAACGCAACCACCGAGCCATACTGCTGGCTAATGTACATATTTACTTTATATAATACAATGTTTCTGGCCAGGCCTTCCTGGTATAAGTTAAAAATAAATAAACAAATATCTGCTCCTCAAATGAGGGTTTATGTTGAACAAAGAAGGCAGCGTTTACTTCGTTGTAAATTTTTCCCGAACTAAGCACAATCAAGTACAACATTTTTCGAATGGAAAAATCAATATCGTAGCTTTGTCGCCGCAATGGTAATAGTTTCCAACTTCCATATCCGAGATGGCGGTATACGCCATTTAAGTACATTTTAAAATGGATGGAGTACATCATGGCGTGCTATAAGTAGGGAGAGAGAAGCATTTGTTATCCGGTATGCTCTCTAGAAATCCTGCAGCCAGTGTGTCTTCTCTAGGGCTTATCCTTTGATGTATGTCCCATTTTGTAGAGACAAAATGGAAGGCAATTTTAGCTGCGACGACTACGAACCCTGGCTGCAGTCAATGACCACGGTTAAACTGTATTAGACAATACGAGAAGAAAGATATATAATTTAAAATATGAAATTTCACCAAGCCAACCGAGTGAAACTACATACATTATAAAAAGCTTGTATACATACATATTTATGTATTTTATACAAACATCTTCTAGTCTAATATATAATTTGGAAAGAGACTTTGTATGTATGTAGTATGTATGTATTCTTCGTTCGTTGGGTCGTAGAAATCCGTGACGTCATCGACCAAATAATTAGCTTTTTTCCGATTCAAAGGATTCGAAGTTCCCGGGGGCGTAGGTACCGAGGGCGAAGCCCTAGGGCTCCACCCCCTAGGGAGCGCAGGCACCGGATTCTCGTATACATAAAAGTCCCCGGAGGCGAAGTCCTCGGGGGCAAAGTCCCGAGGGGCGTTGAGGGCGAAGGCGCTTGTAGGGGCTGCCGGATTCTGGTATACATATAATTTTTTTATAAGAGACTTACTATGTATGTATATATGTTTGTTTGTTCGTGGCAGTTCATTGATGTATAATACACATAGATGGGCCCTGACGTGTGATTTTGGTCGGAGATCTTGTCTTCACTAACTGAGGGGTGCGGGAAGTTTAACTAGCGGGGAAGTTGGGTTTTTTTCCCTACGACGCAGCGGTACCTACTAAGAGAAACTGTGCATGCGCCATCTATTTTGCATGCGCTAAAAGGGAGACCAGTATAACACGTGAGGGCGGATCTAGTGTATTATACATCAATGTGGCAGTCAATTTAATAAAAAAAACAAATGAGTATTCAAATAAATTTATATAAAATAAAACTATTCAAATAAATTTAATAAAATGTTTACTATTAGATTAGTCATGTTTAAGTGGATTATATTACAAACACCGAGCGAAGCCGGGTAATATAGCGAGTACATTATAATTTGGAAAGATACTTTGTATATATGTTTGTATGTATGTAACCTTCGTTCGTTGGTTCGTAGTTTTTTTTCGATTCATAGGTGCCGATTAAATTTTTTTTTGATTCAAAGGATTCGAAGTCCCCGGGGGCGAAGGCACTGAGGGCGAAGCCCCAGGGGGCGCAGGCACCGGATTCTGTTATACATATAATTTCGACAGATACTTACTATATATGTTTGTTTGTTCGTGACAGTTAATTTAATAAAAACAACAAATGAGTATTCAAATAAATTTATATAAAATAAAACTATTCAAATAAATTTATATAAAATAAAACTATTCAAATAAATTTATATAAAATAAAACTATTCAAATAAATTTAATAAAATGTTTACTATTAGATTAGTCATGTTTAAGTGGATTATATTACAAACACCGAGCGAAGCCGGGAAATATAGTTAGTAATATATAATTTGGAAAGATAATTTGCATTTATCTTTGTATGTATGTAACCATCGTTCGTTGGTTCGTAGTTTTTTTTCGATTCATAGGCGCCGATTCAATTTTTTTCGATTCAAAGGATTTGAAGTCCCGGGGGGCGAAGGAGCCGAAGGCGAAGCCACCTTCGCGCCGGGGGCAAAGCCCTAGGGGCGCAGGCGCTGAATTCTGGTATACATATAATTTCGAAAGAGATTTACTAAATATGTTTGTTTTTTCGTGACAGTTAATTAAATAAAAACAACAAATGAGTATTCAAATAAATTTATATAAAATAAAACTATTCAAATAAATTAAATAAAATGTTTACTATTAGATTAGTCATCAAATACCGAACGAAGCCGGGTAATACGGCTAGTACATTATAATTTAAATTAAAAATATATATTTTTTAATTTCTTTATTAATTCTTAAGCTTCTTTTCTTTGATCGTTCGAAATAGTGAATGTGAATCTGTGATGTTGGAACTCTGGCAACCCTGTATGGAGACTACATACATACATACATGCATTTATACAGCTGGTAAATATTCACCTTGTTTTACCTATATATTGCTATGTAATTTTATTTAATAATGCCTGTATGTTAATTTTAATTATAATATTTAACTTTTTATTAATTTCACTCAAGGAGATAAGTCTATAATCTATTTTCACTTGATATTTTTGATAGGTGATATTTTTATACACATATACGCACATTTCAATTTCACTGTAGCTCTAATACCTCAGTTCGATTTGATAGTATTATATAATATTTTATCATACTTACAATTCTCATATCTCAAATATTTCTTCATACTTACAAAAAATTCATACATACAATTCTCATATCAATTTTTTAAATTTATCATGCTAGATGTTGACAAAAAATACATATGTACATTTTATATCATTTCAGAACTTTTACTACAATCAGAAGTTGTACTGAAATTATGTGAGTTTCCTTACATTGGCCCTCAAACGCGTATCTAGAACGTTTTCGTAGTAAGTATGCGTGTATGTGAATGGGTTGGTCACATCCGATATTTTTTATGATTTTTATTTTTATTGCCGACTACTTTTGTCGTAAGAGGCTGGCATCCTGATTTAGTCCACTTCTCTGAGCCCGGTCTTCCAGTTTTGGCGAAATTAAATTCCGGATGACGTCGAGACTCGGATTCGATTTCTGCGGATGCCGGATTATAAAACTTCCGCTCGGTTGGTTTCTTTTAAGCCATTTAACCGTGACTTTTAGCGCAAGACCCAAGCTAAAGCTCCTTTTATCACACATATGTATATATATGTAGGTACATATGTACACATGTAAGCACGTATGTTTATATATATTTTATTTGGAAAAATCTGTGGAAACATTTTTCGGAAGAATATACAATAAGAGTGTTCATAGATTGTAATTTTTTATTTATTTTTCTCTCCTCACATCTCTGCATGCATATGTACATAGTTTCTCCTCACATCTTTGAAGTGTGAGAATAGGCGAATGTATCGGTGTTTTTTTTTGCCGGAAAAACTCGAGTCTGTGAGATTCGTGTTTCTCAACGTTGTTAGTGAAATCTTTAAAGTAAACGAAGGAGTGTTTCCTTGCTCAAAAGATATGCTCGTACATACATTAGTTTGAACATTATTTATTCACATATTGTTGAATAAATTTGATATGGAACGGTACCGATGCACAAATTCAATGTGTGCGAGAATTGTTTGTTTGCACAAATTTGTTCTTCTTTTCAGAATGAATGGAATACAAATTTGTATTTTTATAAAAATATGAAAAATATATAGTCATTTATTATTATTTATTATTTATTATTATTAGACTTATTTATTATTATTTATTTATTATAATAATTATTATTATTATTTTTTATTATTTATTATTATTATTATTTATTATCAGTAATATTTATATATTTACTTATGTATTTATTTATTTATTTTTTGTTTACTATTTTTCAATACTTTTTTATTATCTATATATTATTTATACGGGCGTTGGGGATTGCACTATTCTCCTCATCGTCTGGAATAAAAGCTATTATTATTATTTAATTATTATAGAATTAAAGCACGAACTACACATCTACATATATTGTATTCGTATTTATTTAGTAGTATTTTAATTCCACTATATTTTTGTTTCAATTTTCCAATTGTCCAAAACTGCAAAATATATTGGTTGAAATTTTGTACTCACATTGTATATTAGGGATTTGAATTTTTTATATATATATATTGAGCTATTATCAGGGCCAGCACCGTAGCCAAAGGGAGCCATGAGGTTCCCTCATTACTTTTTTTATAAAAGTAATGAGGGAAGCAAAATAAAACAACGCAGGAAGTCGACTGCCAAATATCAACGACTCATGAATAAAACTTGTCAAACATAAATCTTCGGTACAAACGGTCACTTCGGTACAAATGTAATTTCAACAAATTTTAAAACAAATATTGTTTACAATAAATAAAGGAGGGGGGGGAGGGGGGGTTGTAAACCAGTCTGCATAGGGGCGCCATATACCCTTGTTAAATATTTGCGTATTTGTAAATGTATTTTTTCTCATTGCCCTTGTTTTTACATTAAAAGTCTTTTAAAAGTTTCTCGACTTAAGGAAAACTCATTTATGGTGTCAAATTATCAAATTATACTCTCTATGAATTCGTATCAAACCATTATTAATGAAGTCTTTTCAAACTTATTTGATTTAATAAGCAAATATACATATATTTAATATGTTTATTGAACATCGATAAATATAGAAGGTTGGGGTATAAAATAAATAAATAAAAATAAAAAATTGAAACAATGTAATAATGTTCCAATGTCCTTGGCTCTCGAGCTAATCTTAGTGTTTCAAACATTGTTTTAAAAATACGCGTTGGCATAATTAAGCTTTGTTTGTTCGACTTTCTTAGTCGAGAAAATGATTTTCCGATATTTTTTGTGACATAATTACAATGAAATGATGTCGAAAAACGTTTTTAATCACAGTTATTGAGAACCAAAATAGAACAGCACGTTAAATATAATGAGACGACACTTTAATCACTGGAAAGCCACCGCTTTGGCATTAAAATTTTACTTTTTACACACCATTGCAACTCGTCGTTGCAATTAAAATTAATTAAAATTGCGTACGTTAGCGTCCCGTTACGAAAGTGTAACGCGTCCCGCGGGACACGCTTGTACAGGTCGGCGCCGATAATAACGTTTTAAAAATTAGTCTACGAAAATTTCACAAAAGTCTCTTAATGAAGACGACGAGGACGAACAAGCGGAGGGGAATTTCGCGTTAAATCCGAGGTGCGTGAAATTGGCCGAAGCCTTTTCCCGGAAACACCCTTAAAAATCCGTCCCGGCGCTAATTCTTACGAAAGCGGTGAATAATTAAACGAGGGCAGGGAGACCTTCATACACGAGTCTTCTTATTATTCTCCGATAATGCCGACGGGGGTGAAGGTGGGGGGAGGGGCGGAGAAGTCTTGTAACTCGGGGGGAGGATTCAAAATTATCCCATCCCTTAGTTCTTTATGAAATATTCAAAAGCGCGGGCACGCGTGGTGGAGGTTCGCGCACTTTAAATTATGCGCGATAAGAATAAGGGAGAGGGAAAAAAACGAGGATGCATCGTATAAATCTCAGGACGAAAGATATCTCCACGAGGATCCTGAATAATTTAGTCGGCGTCGCTTTAACATGATAGGACTTTTTTTGCGCCTGAGATAATAGACCGCCTATATTGTGCTACATACTATGTAGATATGTACAAAATGTGATGGAACAATTTTTTTTATACAGTATTTCAAAAATATTAAATATTTCATCTAAAAACTTTTCGTCCCGATTTGGAATGTTTTTATATGTACACAAGTGCTGTACCCGTTGATTTCAACGGGTGGTTTTGTAAAAAAAATTGATACCCAAATTAAATTAATTAATTACTTAATGAATTATCTATTAAATTAATTAATTAATTGCCTATTAAATATTAATTAAATTAATTAGTTACCCGAATCTGAATTAAATTAAGAGGGATAATATATAAAATTGTCTTGATTTGAGAATTAAATAAAATTGCACTTAAAAAAATAATATTTCGACTATTCTTGTGGATAAATAACAAAATTTTTATTGATAACTGGATTAACTCAATAAAATAAACGAATTTTTGTTATTAATCCACAAGAATAGTCGAAATATGATTTTCCTAAGTGGAATTTTATTTAATTCTCATATAAAGACAATTTAATTTATTATCCCTAATTAATTCAATTCAGATTCGTGTAAATACGAGTAAATACTAGTACGAGCTTTTAGGTCGCAATTTTACCGATTTAAAATTCAGCACACTTCAAATTAAGCCTTTTAAACGAAAACAAAAAATAGTGTGTCCAGAACACTATCCCAATAAACATCTTTCAATAGAAAATACTGAATATAAAATAGTATTAACAGTGGGAAAAAATCCCAACTGAAAATACGTACTTTTGACTTTTGATTTGAACTGGACGACTACTTATAGAGATTTAAAAGCTGAAAAGTAATTCAAATGAAAGATAAAATACCCGACTGTAGATTCCAATAATCATTTTGAACAGGAAATTAACAGTTTTTTAGACATCGACCGAACAACACGAAGATATAGAAAAATCGCGCGATTTAAAAAAACACATATGTATATCTCCGAATCTCGAGCCAATTGACATTTTTTATTACCAGATTCGTGTGCACTGGGCATAGATCTATAAGAAAAGTCATATCTGTCTTATGAACGATTTTTTACCATCCATGTTAGATATGTAGTGTTGAAAATGATCAGGTCGAATTGAAATAGTAGGAACGAATCGTGTAAACCGAAATGTATAATTTTCCCAGTACTCGACAGTACATATGTACATAATATACCATTCGGCGAACAGCAAACGAACATTAGGTAGCCTCATTATACAAACATGGCCTCGTACTGAACACATAAAATTTAACGATAACACCTACACGGCCATTGGCAATTTTTGGCTGAATATTGCACGGGGTCACGCTCATGAGCTACTGGGGCTAAAAATTCTAGGTTCGCGGTTCCATAGTTTGACGATCGCGGATGCTGCGTGGGTGTGAGATTATTTACGAACGGGATTCATTATCTATATATATACATGTATGTAGGTATAATTTACAGGTAAGCCTAACTGATTGCTTGATCGTTTGAGGGTTTTAGTTATGACTGAAATACAAGTGGGATCTGAATTGGAGTCTTTGGTTGAGACTCCTATGAATTAGTAATTTGCTCTGAAAACAGCTATATGTTAATTATTCAAAAATACATAAGATTGAGCCATAGCATAGCTCAATAGTTTACCAGTAGAGAGGTCGTGGGTTCAAATGCAGGCCAGAATTAAAAAGTCCACTCGATTCTCCAAAATGTCCATTCACAAGAAACGCCAAATTTTGAATAATATATTATTATAATTTTACTAGTGAATAGCCCGATGAAATATCATCGCATGGGTATAAAATTATTATATACCCGTATAAAACTAAAAAAAAAAATCCGGAACCGGAACCGTTATTTTCGTAGACTCTCATAGATAGTTTTCAATTCTTTATTTGTAATAATTTTCAATTCTTAAAGTTAACGTTAGCAAAATGTAATATTTTCCGATTATACACAAACGGTCATTGACCTCGTAACGTTGAATATTATTATTACACATAACAAATTACGTGCATATACATATGATGTGTATTTACAACACGTATTCTGGGCGAGGATATGGCGTGCGACGCGAGCTCGTGAGGGCCATTGCGTTTGGATCGGAGGGTCCGAGGTTCGGTTCCCGGCGCCCGCGGTGAATGAAATCAATTTTTTTCTCGAATATCGTCAAAATATAAATAGTTTAAATTATAATTATAATTTAATTGAAAATAAATACATAAAAATGGTTCAAAACCTCGCTAAATGAAATTATTAAAATTACATATTTTTATATGGCGAGAAGGAATATTTCAATTAATGTTTAAAAAAAAAAGGCGAAATGAAAAATTGGATTTGGCGTGATGTCCGAGACCATTAGCTCAATTTAGACCCATATTCAGGCTATTTGGGGTGATCGGTTCGAGTCGCGACAAAGTCGTCTCGTCGAAAAATGATTTAATCGATTTTTATCGATTCGTTCATTATGTTCGGCGAGAGTTAGGACACACCCACACACACACAGATTACCGTCTTTATATATATGATACGTTCTTTCTAATTATTATTTCATTGATCGTAGTAAGCCCCGGCATGTCAAAAAAACGCTAACGGAAAGACTGAAAGAAGAAATTTTGGTTACGGATTCACATGTACAATAGAAAAATATGGTTCGCAACGTCCTCAATGGATCTTATGTTGGAAGGTGTTTTCAAACTCCAATTTTAAACATCAAAGTTGTTAGAACATCTCAACAACGTCCATGTTGGTGAAGGTGCAAGTCATAGTCTGAACAAATTGAAGTCAAAGAAGGCTTGATTTAATGCCAGTTAAATTATTTGGTGCAACATTTCAAAAGCCCTTGTTAGAAGCATCCTATCAAGTGGCATATCTGTGCGTTAAGAAAAATAAAATTCGGGTGTGACCAACCCATGACTTTATTTCTGTATTTGAGGAATATAAGAAAGTCACAAAAAAAAATTCTACATTGAACCATAGAAACACATTCACACATACCGGCAGCATTATGAAATACTAATAGTTATGACAGCATTTTTGATACAAATTGAGCGCAAATGTATGGAAACTTGAACAAGATCTACTTCCAGTTGTCGGATTTTGTTCAATTTTTTTATTATTTAAAATCACTATCAGTATTATACACAATAAATATCAAAAATATTACAATAATTTAAAAGGTCAAAATAAAATAATAAAATACTGTTTAAAAAAAATACTACATACTTCCGGCTTACGAATTCTGACCAAAACATTAGCAGCTCTAAGTTAGTAAATAAAGAATACAAATATAAATTTTCAGCTTGATACGTTCAGGGGTGTGGACAGAATAGTGGGCACAACAGTTATGACCTTTCTAAGAGGAAATATTCCACTTCCGGTTTATTATTTTATGTTTTTATTTCGGTTTCCATGTGGTGCTCACTGTATACGGAATATAATATTTTTATTTGTATTTACTATTTTTTTGTATCACTATACTGCTTTCTTGTTTATACATATATTATTCTGTATGTGTGCCAATTTAAAATAAAATAAAATAAAACTATTTTTTTTCATCACATTGATACAAAAATTATACTTGATTTTTTTCGGGAAGAACACACATGTTTAAGGGGTCGAAAAAAATAGTGGAAGAAAAATCGAACAAGAGTAAACTGCCACTTCCGGTTGACAGATGCTTACCAAATTTTATACATAACTTGGTATTAAGTTTAAACTTATAGATATGAAATTTCAGTTCAATAAACCAAAAGGTTTCTGAGAAAAACATAAAAAACCTCGATTCTCTAGAGTAAAAGTACTACTTCTGGTTCAGATAAAAATATATAAAAATTATAAAGTTATCATACCTATTATTATTATCATTATATATATACAAATTATTATTTCTATTACATGTAAAAAATTTTTAATCCAATTCAGTTAGCGGTTTGGGAGATAATTGAATTCAAAAACTTAAAAAAAAAGAGGACACCTATAAGCGTAGGTACCATTTCCGGTCAACTTAAAAATTTGAAAAAAATTTACGTCGTGTCGATATAAATTTCAGTAACTGATACTAAGTTTCAGTTCGATAGGACTAACGGTGTTCAAAAAATCCTCAAAATACACAGACACATACACACACATTTTTTTTAGATCATAAAAACGTGATCAGTGATCGATTCTGAGCTAAAAACAGTCAAAATCTCGAGTTCGAATTTTTGCACGATCACAAAAATTCATATATTCTTACTACGTACATAAATAAAGTAAAAAGCCTCACACGATTGCTGAGGAATTAATAGAATCTTGTGCATTCATAATTGCTAAAACTTTATTAGATTCTGAAGTACAAAAAAAATCCAGCAGATCTGATTATCGAACGATATAATCCGATTGTGAATCCAGGCTCTTAGTGATGATATTTTATTGCAAGTAATAGAATACATAAGTCAGTCCTAAATAAGCATACAACTGGATGAGTCAACTGACGTGGATAATTGCTGCCAGCCCTTGGTATTTTTGCGATATATTAAGGGAAAAGAAATAGAAGAATTGCTATTATGAAAGTAATATGTTAATGTACATATGTATGTGTTTTTAAATAAACAATATATCTTGCAATAAATGTATATTTTGCAAGACCTACCTTGACCTACCACTAATCAATGCACGCACGCTCGCTTCACTTTGAAAATTTCCACTATAAAGCGTCGAAGATTCAACGAACAGATTGCTGTGAAAAAAATATTCGAACGAAGTCTTGCGTGATGCAAATTAAAACATTATGACCCGATGGAAACGTCGTCGGGACCGTCAAACCGAATT
The DNA here is from genome assembly GCF_051622035.1 of Arctopsyche grandis. Taxonomy (NCBI): domain Eukaryota; kingdom Metazoa; phylum Arthropoda; class Insecta; order Trichoptera; family Hydropsychidae; genus Arctopsyche; species Arctopsyche grandis. The sequence continues at coordinate 29,873,266 of NC_135363.1, read as the reverse complement.
TTAGCCGAGTCACGTCGTCTTTGTGAATTTGAAACAGCTTTTCCGGTGAAAATTTACAGAGGGGGAACCGACTCGCTGCATTATTTATTGTTGCGATGAGTGGGCGGTCGCGGGGGAGGTTTGAGGGGATGAATTTTCATTTTTATTCAGCTCTTTGCGGTGGCTTCGAACCCGTGACTTACGTGACGTGGACGTCGAAAAGTTGTTGTCTTTTATTATCTCGTCTTGTTAATTCTTTCGGCGTTCTTTTAACGACTCTTTTGTGTAAATAAAGGGCAATAATTCGTTTTTTTGGAGATTCGCAAGTTGAATGAAACGAAAATGCAAATTTACTTCAATTTATTACACTGAAACTTTATTTCTGCAACCTGAAATAATGTCGCTTGGATTAGGATTTGTGCCAGGCCTGCACATAAAAACTAATTGGATTTGAGTAAGGTGCTGGTTGGTGAAGAAAATATTGATCTAAGTGTTATATGTGATTTGAAGAGTAAATTAAGCGTAAATTCTACAAAGAATGTCATGTGTGAAGCAATGCCTAGTCAGTTGTCAATTCGGCACGAATTAATGCCATTTTTTAATATTCTTAAACTCTTTGCTTCTTATCTCGGTGATAGGAAGTAATTGATTAGATATGGTATTGTTACGTACGCCGCGGATTAAGCGAATAGAATCCCAGAGACTATGTGACCGTTCAAGGCTTATCTGTTAACGGATTAACTAAGTGCTTGCACTTAGACCAACGGATATCTGTTATCAGATTAACTAAATGCTTGCACTTACTTCCAGGATTATATCTGGACTCTAAGTGCATTTAGGCTAAACAATGACCGTTATTAGTCCTTTCTCAGAATCGGTACGGGGAGACCCAATGTCGTGGAAATACATATCCGAATACGTGACTATACAACAGTTAAACAGATTAGACGTCCTGAGAGATCTACCCTTTATAAGGCGGTACGTAGGCGATATCATGTCATTCTGGACTGAGCACTGCCAGTGCGTGTATCTCCTTAATCATCAATAAATGCTGTGAAACGACTGTTGGCCTTTTACTTGGATCCTCCACCCACCCCTACGCAACAGTATTTTTGAATCTTATATTTTTTTACTAGATCTGGTGTAACTCAAGGGGTCCACTTTGGGCCCCTTAGTATTTAACATTCTTATAAAGAACCTCCCTAGAGTTTTATCCAATGCATCATGTCTCTTGTTTGCTGATAACGTCAAATTATTATTTTCTGTTAAGGATGAGAGACTTGCCCTCTTCTCCAAGCTGATATTAATGCGGTCTTGGAGTTCAGTTTCATTTTTGGTCTAGAACTTAATATTAATAAATGAACAATTATGAGCTATGGAGGTGCACATTTGCTCTATTGTCACGGATATTTCATTGGATCCGTTTACTTGAAGCATGTGGAATCTAAGTTCGATTTGGGTATCACTTTTGATCCTCAACTCACCTTTCACAACCACATCAAGATAGTTGCTGACGATTCATTTAATCGGCTCGGATTTGTCTTGAGATATGTTAGGTTATTCGCTAGCCCTTTGTCTTCTCGCATGCTTTTCAATTCGCTTGTGAGAAGCAATCTAGAAGATAATGCTATTGTGTGGAATCCCCATGAAGGAAATTACTTTCTAATGATTGATAATGTGCAAAAAGGATTTTTTCGTTTTCTATATAGGAAAAGAGTATGGGTATTATTGGGTATAATTCCCTTGAACTTCGGAGAAACTTCTCATTAATTCGTTTTGTTCTCCAGCTTATACATGGTAATACTTTATGCCCTTCGTTGCTGGAACAGTTGGGACTATATGTCACTAATAATTATGTGCATGTTAAACATCATCATTTGATGGTTGTACCTCCTGCCCGCACAGTTCTTTATCGAATGGATCCAATTCCAGGAGCTATCTGACTTCTCAATGAAATCGTTGCTGCTGAGCCTGAATGTCATATTTTCTACCTCAGTGAGTATAGGTTACCGGATATTATTTTAACTTATTTGTCTGGTAGCCTACGCTCATCATTATTTCCATAATTGAATGTGATGTATGTATGAGTGAAATTTCAATCTTATCCCTTCCATTTGAGCCTATTAGGGATATTTTGTATTTGCGGCTGGTTCTTATACATATATTGGTGCTGGCTGTAGACATTCCATACTTTGTATTTTATTATTTGATATTTTTATTTTTTATGATTTTATTATAATGCTATTGTTTTTTTAAGATTATTCATAAATGTATTTTTGTCTGGGTATATATGTATCCATATATATTTTTATTTTTCTAATCTCTCTGTATTTTTTCGACAATGCGGCACATTAGGGACTTCTGTAATGCCACAATGGCCCAACATAAACTTAAATAAATATTTGAGTTACAAAATGGCTTTTTTCATCGATTGCGCGCTTTACATATGTATGTACGTGCGTCCATGTTAGGTAATAAATTTAAATTAATTTTATTACAATAATATCCGGTATTGTGATGGGGAAATTCAATTAATTAATTTTAATTTTGAAATACACACACGTGCCGATATGAAAATTCGAAATTTAAATCGCATTACGAAACATAAATAATATCGCAATAGAAGGGACCTATTTAGGTGGGGCGAACGAGTTTACGTTTACGTTTCAAACTCGATTTAAACTCGTGCCTTATCTTAGCAAACCGACGAAACATTTCCCCGTTAAGCTATTTAATAATGAAACAATACAAAATCACATATTATACGTATCGTGCTGGAGGAAGTTCCGGTCGTGAAATATGTCCTGCAAGATTTCGCATCCGATAAGTGACAACTTGTTAATATTTCTAGCGAATTTCTCCCGGGAACAATACCGGTGAATTATTAAGCAGGAAGACGTATCGAAAGTGCGAATATTTCATAACGAAACCCTTCGCAGATGGAAAGGGTCGCAGGATACACTTTTACGCCCACCCTGTGAAAGATAATTTATTTTCGAGAAGCGTTTGATAAATGTCCGTAATTGGGACTTGAGTTGTACCGGATATTGAAAGTTCTGAATGATTGGATTAAAGCGATACATCAGTTATATGTATGTATACATTTCTTTGTTTGTGCAGTAAAGACAAACTTAAACTTAAATAACGTATATTGATGACCAAAATGAGCAATTTGGCAAAGTATGAAAACGATCGCAAATATCGGAAGGCAAAGATCGAAAATCGAAAGAACCTAAGTCGAAAGATCAAAAAAAATGGTGGATGGTAAACGGCACATACTCACTGAATTTGCGCGAGCAGGATACAATAGGAACAAGAGGAACAGGCTTTTCCTCCCGTATTAATGTGCGCGCGCAGAATACGGGAGGAAAAGCATGTTCCTCTTGTTCCTGTTGTATCCTGCTCGCGCAAATTAAGTGAGTATGTACATACGTGAGTATGTACATACGTGAGTATGTACCGTTTACCACGCACCATTTTTTTTTGATCTTTCGACTTAAGATCTTTCGATTTTCGATCTTTGCCTTTCCGATATTTGCGTTTTCTGTCATTTAACATTCTGTTTCGTCACGTAGACCCGTAAAAATGATATAATTTATAATGAAGTCGATGTATGTACATATATTTTATCATTATTTGTTTATTTATTTAAGAATACTTTGGAAGGCGGCAAAGTATGTAGATGGACCCAAAGGGTTTAGTAATTATACAGTAGCATAAAAATACAAATATGAAATAAGATAATGAAAAACAGCAAAAAATAAAATGAAAATAAAAATCAACAAAGAAAACCGAAAAGAAAATCTTAACCACCCTAAATATTAATCGCGGGGTTGAACCCGGGCCGCTCGGTTGCTTGACTGGGTTTTAAACCAGTACACCACGACAGCTGACGAAGAGGTGTCCTAAATTTAATATTTATATGTAATTTATAATATTCAAGGTTGCGAGGTCAATGACCGGGGTTTGTTAATACCTAATTGTGGGTATTGGGTTTGGTTAATTAAACATAAATTTTTGCTTACGTTACGCGATCTAAAAATACGTACTTTTCATATTGTTGCGTTGCTTAGGGGTGGGTGGATCCAAATAGCAGGTCAAAGTCGCTTCACAGGATTTATTGGGTGATTAAGGAGATCCACACATTGCCAGTGCTCCATCCAGAATGCCTTCATATGGCCTAAGTACCTGCTTATAAAGGGAATATCACTCACTGCATCTTCCTCGACGCGTTTGTTTAACTATTGTTATAGTCACGTACCAGATACGCAGTCCCACGCTTTTGCGCTGTAAGTTCTGAGAACTCTAGCGGGAAGTGACCGAATGCCGTTACCGACCAGTTACTCCATTCGGGGGTCTCCATTGCTAGCCGACAGCACTTAAGCCTGGAGATAATCCTCGAAAAGCAATTATAGCAGCGGCTCCTTTTAGTATATACATTTAAGTATATATCTTTTAGTATATATAATATATACATACACTCAGGACTAAATTTTAAGTTGCACGCTAACTATATAATAAAAAAATGGCTAGAAAAGTTGGTATATTTTGTAGATTAAGAAATATTTTAAGTAAAAAAAGTAAAATTTTAGTGTATAATTTAATTGTCTTGCCACATGTGATTTATTGTGCCACTGTGCTTAATTTGTTTAGTGGCCAAGATTTAGAAAAAATGCAAAAAATGCAGAATAAAGCTATGAGAAGTCTTTTGAATTTGAGTAGATTTAAGAGTATTGGAAGTATGTTAGATGAATTGGGATGGATGAGTATTAGAATTAGTCTAAATATTAGAACATTGTCTTTTGTTTATAAGTTAGATCATAAGTTATTGCCTAAGTACTTTGATGATTATATAATAAGGAATAGAGATAAACATTTATACAAGAAATAAGGACACACTAGTTGTAAGTAGAGTAAGAAAAAATAAGACAGCTGGGGGTGTTTTTCACAGGGGTGTGCTCGTGTATAATGCCCTCCCAGAGTGCATCAGGTCTGCTAAGACGATGGATGCATTCTTGCGAGGTGCGAAGAGACACCTCTGTAACGGACAGTACCTATAAGTTAATTATAAATTTTAGATTTAAGTTATTAAGATGAATTTTTAAATAAGCTTGATAGCTAAGATAATATGTAAATAAATAAAAAAATAAATATGCTACAATATTATCCGATTCCCGATTCCGATTTCGACTTCGGGTTTAATAATTTTATTATTATTTTTTATTGCATAATTTGATTTCTGTTTCAGTTCTGATTCCGATTAATTATTACTATTGTTACGTATACTAAAAAGAGCCGCCGAGTAATTGCGATCGGATTAGGCCGAGTAGCGTCCTGAGAGACCGTGTGACCGGTGTAAGTGGTTTTAAGGATTAGCGACAAGCTAAGTGCATGTAGGCTAAACAATGGCGACCGAGTTGGCTGGTATTGGTCCTTTCGCAGAATTGACCTCTACCGTGGGAGCGAATGTCGGGGGAAGACATATCCGTACGTGACCATAACAATAGGTAAACAAATTAGACGTCGAAGATGTCCTGAGAGATCTATCCCTTATAAGGCGATACTTAGGCGATATCATGTCATTCTGGACTGAGCACTGCCAGTGCGTGTATCTCCTTAATCATCAATAAATGCTGTGAAACGACTGTTGGTCTTTTACTTGGATCCTCCACCCACCCCTACGCAACACTATTCATATTGAAAATTTGTATTAAATCATGTATCAATGCGAAAGCACCCGTTAAAATTTCAACGAGCATAACACTAGTGTAATATAATATAATATCGATACTTTGCACCTATGTATGTACATGCATATGTATGTACATATGTATATAAAAACATAGATAAAGTAAAAAGGTTAAAAGACATCGTTACTGCAATTAGGCAGTTATGGCCAGTTTACACTTCAACCTCACCTTCTCCGGGGAATACTGAAAAATTTCACGCATACCGATTCTTTTTTGCTCACGTTGTGTAAATGAATAAAGTTTTTCGAAGTTGGGCGTATACATATGTACATATTATATGTATGTATGTACCTATATATAATATACAGATATACAGGCGATCGGAAAGTTTGGAACGTTTTGTGGGCTTCGAGCTATTACTATATGTACATATATATAATATATACGACCATTCGAATGTACAGTAAGTATGGTCAAATAGTGAGGGCGAGCGAGGCCTCCCACAATATTGACATTCCAATTGAGTTACGCACGAAAGTTACGTCGGACGGAAGTGCCAAAGTGCGTATCGATTCGCACAAATTATGTGTCCTACCGGATGTACTACATACGTATGTACACACACACATATGGGTTGGAAAATGTCGGGAGCGATACCAAAAAATAGGGATGTTTCGGCGTAAAGAAGGGTTTTTTCTTTGTTTATTGTTCATATTATACATATAAGTGTCAGAGTGGCGTGAGTTATGATTTTATCGGGGCGTAGATACGATAAAAAACACGACTCCACAATCCGACTTCGATTTTTAAAAATTAATAATGAAAAAATATTGTACTCATTTTCGAACATATCTTTAGTACTAATATTCCGTTAGTTACAGGCATTACTTATATCTTCAATATATCCAATATTTAATCGCTATACGTAGTTCTTTATCAACTCAAAATAAAATAAAATGATATCGCGCGCTCATATTACCATTATTAACTAATGCTTCATCTGTATAGAATAACGCCTCGAATACTAACCTTTCAAAGCTCCAAATAATACAAAATAAATCGCTTAAAATAATTTATAATACACCTACATATATGTATGTATATACTAACTTGAAAAAACTGGATGCCATAAATAATATTCCGTTAGTTACAGACATTACTAACAAACTAACCAGTAGATTCTATGACAGAATCACTAATAACCACACTAACACATTTGTGAAGAGTGTCGGTGATTACAACTAAATGTCTATACCTTTCAGGTATTGACACAGATTACCTAAACACTATCTGCTTTAGGTCGTCGATTTTAGAGAGTCTTTAATTAATATTATGTATTAGATGTATTATGAGCATTTATAAGAATTGTAAATAGGTTTTTGAGCTCTTTTTCCTATTATACTGTACATTAGAATAATATAATACTATGATAACTAACAAAATTAAATTAAAATTGCTAAATAGAAAATTAATAATGGATGAGTGGCTATTAAAATGGATATAAGATGTATTGTGAACATAATTTAGTAATAATAAAAAGCATTTAAAAATCAAATTCAAAATATATGGTGCCGCATACAAATATCTACATACATATGTATGTATGTGTAGTGGCCTGATGTACACAATTATTAAACTTTTTCTTACAATATTTTGTAAGAAAAATGTATTTTTATAGAAAATATTTGTTAAATAAAATGAAATGTGCTTTTATATATTTTATATGTATGTATGTTTATATAGAATTTGTATAATTTATGTATTATCTGGCCACAATGTCACATTGGGCTACCTACCTGTGAAGACACTGTTTTTTTGGTGTGTAGAATCCGTGACGTTCAATTTAATATAATAAATCAGCTGATAACTAAAAATAATTGTATGTGATGTATGTATTTAAGCTTATTGTAAAAAACTAAATGTATGTAAGCTTATGGTAAATCATATTAACAATTAGATACAACATAACTTCTTATTGAATACTTATCTCGCAGATAAAACTCCGTGAAGAGATATACTTTAAGCCGTGAAATGTCAGATTTGACACATTTGGCCATAAGTCAATATATATCGTGTATTATCCTACAAGAAGCTACACGCCAAATTTGAAATTTATATACATATGAGAGTTAAAACTATAAATATTTATATATTAGAGATAACGAGAACCAATAGAGCAAATTTCATAAACTATAGAGTGAATTATAGGCGTTTAAACAATTAAAATCTTATTTCGCCATATCAAGGCGAACAGGTTGGAAGATACGGGACGAACGCTTATTAAACGTCAGGGAGATTTACTTTCCACGTGTTTAAAATGCGTTGTATACGATATTTTATCTCCAACGTAATAGCAGACGATACATTAATGTGTATTGATGACAAAAATGAGCAATATGGCAAAGTATGAAAACGATCGGATAAGAGATAAAAATGACCACTGACACGAAAGCCATGTGAAACGTAAAGGAGGTATGTAAAAACAAATGAATATTCAAATAAATTTAAATAAAATAAAACTATTCAAATAAATTTAATAAAATGTTTACTATTAGATTGGCAATGTTAAGCGATTTATATTACAAATACCGAGCGAAGTCGGGTAAATAAAAAATAAAATTAATACATATTATTTCTTAGAACATAAACACTCATCTTTAATTCAATCTACATACATAAGCATTTTGTACAATGCGAATTCATACAAACATTCACACTGACATCTATGGAGATATTTTTGCAGCATTTTATTGTAGAAATTGGTGAACCTCAAGACGCTGAATAACTTGAGATTTTCAAGAGAGATTGGAGAGGAGATGCCAATTTTATAAGGACTGTTACAACGAAAATCAGAAAAAATTGTCAAACTCTGATAAGAAACGATCGACCTGGAGTTACAGACAAAGGCCTGGTCAGCAGCGGGACTTTATTAAGATTTGAACCCGTGACTCTGCTCGAAAACATAATATGCGAACCACTGGTAATATAGAATGTACCAAAAAATACTTTGCGTACTTGATGGTTAGGTGCAGTGTCGGTATATGGATAGATCTTATTGGGGACAGATTTTTATGGAATTATTAATTCTGGGATTGATTTTTGCGAACATATAATGTTTTCTATTTAATTTTTTTTGTTTCAAAGTAACAAATACATATTTGGTCGAAATATCGTGTTGTATGTATGGATGTATATATAATCAGCAGCGTGGACTAGTGATTACCATATTATGCTTCCGATCCGTTCACGGTTCGATTCCCACTAGTAGCTGCTGGCCAGACCTTTGTTTTTGACACCAGATCGATCGTTTCCTATCACAGTTTGCCAATTTTTCTGATTTTCATTGAAACGGTTCATGTAAAATTGATATCTCCTTTCCAATCTCTTTTGCAATTCTCAAGTTATTCAGCGTCTTGGAGTGCGCCAATTTGTATAATAAAATGCTGCAAAAATATCTCCATAGATGTCAGTGTGTATGTTTTTTAAATGAATTCGTATTGTATAAATGCTTGTAATGATTGTAGTGATTGAATTGTATATTTTTTACATACCTCTTTTACGTTTCACATGGCTTTCGTGTCAGTGGTCATTTTTATCTCTTATCCGATCGTTTTCATACTTTGCCATATTGCTCATTTTGGTCATCAATACACGTTAATGTATCGTCTGCCATTACGTTGGAGATAAAATATCGTATACAACGCGTTTTATACACGCGGAAAGTAAATCTCCCTGACGTTTAATAAGCGTTCGTCCCGTATCTTCCAACCTGTTCGCCTTGATATGGCGATATAAGATTTTAATTGTTTAAACGCCTATGATTCACTCTATATTTTATGAAATTCGCTCTATTGGTTCTCGTCATCTCTAATATATAAATATTTATAGTTTTAACTCTCATATGTATATATAAATTTTAAATTTGGCTTGTAGCTTCTTGTAGGGTAATACACGATATATATTGATTTTTGGCCAAATATGTCAGATTTGACATTTCACGTCTAAAAGTATATCTCTTCACTGGGTTTTATCTGCGAGATAAGTATTCAATAATAAGTTATGTTGTATCTTATTGTTAATATGATTTACAATAAGCTTACATACATTTAGTTTTTTACAATAAGCTTACATACATACATCACATACAATTATTTTTAGTTATCAGCTGATTTAATTTATCTGATGATTGAAAAGTTCATTTTTGTAAATACATAAACTCATTTATGGACAATCATACATTGATAAACTATTCTTAAAGCAATCTTAGTATTAATAATCTATTTTAAACTGTAAGGTTCCCGGCATAAGTGAGTATACATATTGCCGGCAGCAACTCATAACCTCAAATTTCATTGTTTATTCCTTCATAACAAACTTTCTAACTAATACAAGTTACACATGTACACAGATCAAACAGCGATAGTTTTATTTTTAGTTATCAGCTGCTTTAATTTTTATGTAATACAGCACCTCTCGTTCCGTAGATGCATATACATATACAATTTTAAGATTCAAACATCTTTGCAACTGGACTTGATGACTATGATTTATAGAAATACTACATATTGAGATTTTAAAGTGCCTTTAAAGTCATTTAAATTCGATATTACTCAACAATGAAAATAATTATAAATAATAATTAAATTAATTTGTAAATAATTATAATTAATTTGTAAATGATAATTAAATTACTATGTATAAAATAGTTAAAATAATCTGTAAAATATTGTGTAAATCTGTAAATCTTTAGTAAAAAAAGGTTTTTTAAAAACATACCTTTTTTTTAGTACACTCATCGCTTTGGAGTGATCTGTAAAAGTGAGTGTTTATCTTTTATGAAATAATTTGTATCCATTTTATTTTTTATTTACCCGGCTTCGCTCGGTATTTGTAATATAAACCGCTTACACATGGCATAAATCTAATAGTTTTATTTTATTTAAATTTATTTGAATATTCATTTGTCTTTATATTAAATTGAACGTCATGGATTCTACGCACCAAAACAAACATATATAAAAATTCTCTTTTAAAATTATATATTAGATTTATTTTAATAAACATAAACTAGTGTCTTCACAGGTAGGCAGCCCAATGTGACATTGTGGCCAGATAATACACAAATAATACACATTTTATATAAAATATATTAAAGCACATTTCATTTTATTTAACAAATATTTTCTACATGTTCGATTGAAATATTTTTATTTTTTTTATTTTTTTATTTTACATATATACCAGGAAGGCCTTACAGGTAAATCCCAATGCGCCTTCCTGGCCAATTACAAATACAAATGCAGCATTTTTTTATTATAAGTCGTTGAATTGCGAGACACTAAAAAAACTCGCAAATTAACGAGACATCTATGAATTGTACATAAATTTTTATTGTACATCCATCAAATTTCAAATAGTGGTGACATAGTAGGTAGGAAGGATTTTTTAGCCAATTTTTTTTCCGGGAACCGTTTCAACAATGAAATCAGAGAAAATTGGCAAACTCTGATAGGAAACGATCAACCTGGAGTCACAAATCCAGGTCTGACCAACAGCATACTCTGAAAAATTAATTCAGGGATAGAACCCGGCACCTTCTTGACGGTAAGCAGAAGCTTAACGTCCGAGCTATGCTGCTGGCTAAATAAATATACATATATACTCGAGAAATTCCAGTATAATATATTGTGCGTTAGTATAATATGTTGTACTAAAACGTTCGTTCTACACGGAAAATGAAATATATAGTTGAGAATGGAAAAGAATAAAAATACAACGGATATTGAATTTGATCAGCGAAGAAATTCTTAGGAATCTTTCATTGCAGTTTCACTGCAATTTTATTAGTTGTGACGCGACGTGCAGGCACCGTTTGAACTCTTGCTCGAATGCACTGAAACGTTCCACGTAAACGGAATGGAATTTAAATTGCCGGAAATTGCAAATGAAACACACTTTCAGATACAGAACGAGTTTTTAATCCGACCGTTTAATTTACACGTATTCGACGGCCGATAGACGCGAGCTGAATTGCAAAACGCGACAAAATCTCATACTGAGCAACTAAAGATGAAATATACGTGTATATGAAGTATTGAGAATGCGTGTATATAGATTATAAATTATACATTTCGGTTACACGATTCGTCTCGAGTATTTCAATTCGACCTGATCATTTTCAACAGTGCATATCTGACATGTATGGTAAAGAATCGTCCGTAAGACGATTAATATGTATATAGCAGAAACCACATATATCCGTACATAATCATTTTAAATATACCACAAATAAAAGCTTTATATTAGTTATTAATTTGTTATACATTTCTTATCTATTTTTGTATGTGTTACAATCGAAGTGTATTTTCAGTTGTTTTTTTTATTTTTAAATGCTTTTTATTATTACGAAATTATGTTCACAATACATCTTATATCTATTTTAATAGCTACTGATCTACTGATCATTTTATATTTTACAATTTAATTTAATTTGGTTAGTAATCATAGTATTATATTATTCTAATGTTAATCTACAGCATAATAGGAAAAATAGCTCAAAAACCTACTAACAATCCTTATAAATGCTCATAATACATCCAATACATAAAGTCTCTCTAAAGTCGATGACCTAAAGCAGATTGTGTTTAGGTAATCTGTGTTAATACCTGAAGGGTATAAACATTTTGTTGTAATCACCGAGACTCTTCACAAGTGTGTTATTATGGTTATTAGTGATTCTGTAATAGAATCTAATTTTCAGTTGTAATATATTCCAATTATATCCGGGGAACTTCTTGAGCTCTTTTACACAAAAAAGTAATGACGAAATCACAGATAATCAGAAAAATATACAAATCTTTTAAAACCACGAAGAAGAGATAAAACCCAAAATTACCAAAACGGAAGTGAGACGAAAGACTCTAGTATCTTCGAAATTGGCATTTGAACATAAACAACAAATAATTTTATCAAAATTTTTGTTTTATTTGATATAGATACATGTAAGTATATGTAAACCAGGAAGGCCTAACAGGTAGACTCCAATGCGCCTTCCTAGATAATTAATTAAAAACATTGCAGCATTTTTATTACCTAACTCGCTGTATATTGAGAGGTTGAAGCGCACAAAATTAATTAATCAACTCCTAGAGACATCTAAGGGCTTAGACTTGTATATACATTTTTATATATTGTACAAAAATTAAATTCAGATATTTGTGACAATGAAATCAGATAAATTGGCAAACTCTGATAAGAAACTATCGACTTGGAGTCACAAATATATCCAAGTCTGACCAGCAGTATTAAAGATTACCACGGGATCGAACCCGGTAAACATAAGCGCAACCTACGAGCTATAAATTTCAGACATGTAATTTTTTGCAATTATTCTACAAATTTGAAAGAAAGATATACTATCTATATATGTACATAGTAGGAGACATAAACGAAGACTCTTGTACTTAAAAAAAAAAATCGAAAATTCTCGTCACAGCGAAGACCACTCTATTGTACATCGACCCCCGTATAATGACTATACTTCATGCAATACACCGATGAATAAATGAATAGACAAACAGACAGAAAGTCATTCAGATAAACAGACAGACACAGACTATATACATACATACATATGTATGTACAGTTCGATTTAAGCTTTTCTACTGCAGCTTTGCAATGAAATGAAGTTCGTTGAGGCCACGGCACTCTCAATATCTACTCGCCAATTTGTACATGACCGTATCGTGTCTTTTTCGCGTAATTTATATGAACGCTCGATTTGTCAACGTCAAATCCGAAACATTTGGAAACATAACGTCACACAGTAGCATATCGCTAACGATCTGACCCAAATGTTTCAGATGATTCAAGGTTGATTGCGCAGCGACACGGCACGGCCCAAACTTGGAAACTCCCCAATATAATAACACCATTACACTTTGATTGATACCTCGAGCTACGAACCGCTCAGTGGAGCCCATTTACTGTTTGCTGTGAGTATTTTTTAAATGTATTTCACACGAAGCAGTGTCTAAGGGTATCTTCCAGTTGTTATATTGTATATTTTGACTAGTTGGAATATATCTATGAGATTTTAAATATTGAATTAAATTATGTGAATGACTGGTTGTGTGAAAATAAACTAAAGCTGAATGTGAATAAAACAAAAATGATGTGGTTGAATGGTAAAAATAAAAATATATTGAATTAAATTAGAATTTAATTGAAAAAGTTGAAAATATAAAATACTTATGAAAATATAAAATACTTATGATCCAATAAGATTCCAATTAGATTCATCTGAGAAAACCACCCTGTACCAGTCCTCTGATATCCAATTCTTCTTGTCCTTGGCCCATTTCAACTGCTTTTTCTTCATTGAAACCGCCAGAAGTGGCTTTTTCGCGAATTTGATCGCTCTAAACCCTAATTTATTCAGCTTCCTTTGGATCATACGGGTATGTACTGCTGTGGATGTTGAAGTGTAAACCTCATCCCTGATTTTAGAAGCAGTAATAAATTGATCTTGAAGATCAGCACGTTTTATGACACGATTTTCACGTTCCATCAATTTTGACTTCCTTCCAGATCCTGGAGCCCTTGTTAATAATCCTGTATCACTGTATTTTTTGATGAATTTTCTCACAGAACCTTCACTGAACCCCACCCGACGAGCAATCTCTCGATACGCGATTCGCTCTTTCGTAAGAGCCAAAATTACCGCTTTTTCATCGGTCGACATTTGGCGTGCGGACGACATTTTTCCGATGCGATGCTATTGCAACCAAAGTTAACGCGAAACTAAATAGGGAATTGACCATCAGCTTTGTAAATCTTTGAACCAACGGTACATAGAGTTGTGTAAAAAAAAAAAAGTTGGGGTCTCATTGTTTACGGCAGGTAGAGAGGTTTGTTTCGCGCTGTTTGTCCGAAATCTATGTGCGTACCTATTTTTGTCGCTCACTGTACATATGTAGATTCAGGACTAAATTTTAAGATGCACGCTGACTATATAATAAAAAAAATTGCTAGAAAAGTTGGTATATTTTGTAGATTAAGAAATATTTTAAGTAAAAAAAGTAAAATTTTAGCGTATAATTCAATTGTCTTGCCACATGTTATTTATGGGTCTACGTGACGACCCAGAATGTTAAATTACAGAAAACACAAATATCGGAAGGCAAAGATCGAAAATCGAAAGATTTTAAGTCGAAAGATCAAAAAATGGGGGTGCATGGTAAACGGTACATACTCACGTACATACTCACTTAATTTGCGCGAGCAGTGTACAACAGGAACAAGAGGAACAGGCTTTTACTCCTGTATTAATGTGCGCGCGCAACATTCTGGCTCGTCACGGAGACCGGTTATTTATGTGCCACTGATTAAGATTTAGAAAAAATGCAAAAAATACAGAATAAAGCTATGAGAGGTATTTTGAATGTGATTAGATTTAAGAGTATTGGAAGTATGTTAGATGAATTGGGATGGATGAGTATTAGAATTAGTCTAAATATTAGAACATTGTCTTTTGTTTATAAGTTAGATCATAAGTTATTGCCTAAGTACTTTGATGATTATATAATAAGGAATAGAGATAAACATTTATACAAGAAATAAGGACACACTAGTTGTAAGTAGAGTAAGAAAAAATAAGACAGCTGGGGGTGTTTTTCATAGGGGTGTGCTCGTGTATAATGCCCTCCCTGAGTGCATCAGGTCTGCTAAGACCATGGATGCATTCTTGCGAGGTACGAAGAGACACCTCTGTGAGGGACAGTACATATAAGCTAATTATAAATTTTAGAGTTAAGTTATTATTATGTATTTTTAAATTAGCTTGATAGCTAAGATAATATATATAAATAAATAAAATATTCCATCCAACTTGGTACCAACAACCGTTATTTTTGAAATGTAACTTCAGTTTTAATGTATTTTGAGTAGTTGCGTCAGCTACGCAAGTCGATTCATTCATATTGTCATGTTTCAAAGCGCAGTTTATTTATTTTTTTAATGACTTGGTTAACAAACCAAGATTTTTTTATTATCATAAAAACGTTACATTTGTATGTTATCGGTAGATATATTCGAAAACTGCAGATTTCACTATGGAACGATTATGAGTTTAAAATGAGATACGTAGAACTTTGTTTTACTAATTAACTTTGGTTCACTTTGTTCTGCTGCTGTGCTGACCGTAATTTGCGGGGTCGATATTAATCACTACCACTCTCGGAGTCTTGATGGTAATGACTGACTTATGTGATCGAATCGTGATCTATATAAATGATTTTTATCTTTTGGGTTGGGCAAATCTGTCAAATCTTATCTGACTATCCCTTTACAGGGATTTTAATGGACTTGTTATTCACGTATATGAATGTGAGAAAGTGAATTTGATTATTGTGGGAACTACATTGATAAGCGAGGTACATAACAGTAGGTAGGTATTTTTTACCATTTGTTTTTCCATATTACATAATTAAATATATTTAAAAGGTATTTGAAAAAAATCGTGCGTGAATAAATGATTGAATAGAGGACCGACGTATGTACATCTTTTATTTATTTTTTATTTAATAACTTAATATGCCAACATCCATACGATGATAATTCAACTAGTTATATTATATCATCGATTAAACAAATGAACTAGTTGAGAACTTTTAAAAGACCTTTAGAAACGCAACGAAACATTTGATGCCGGTTTCATTCAAATTCAGTATCCGAGCCACGAACGGCCACTATTGATCATACGAAAGCATTTTTTTTATATCACATCATAAAATATATTACGCAATACGTGGAGCACACACACACACGCACATTTTTTCAGTGTTACACGACCGACAGTGACAGTAATAAATAACGTTAGCAAAAGCCGAATTTAATAACTACACAAGAAACGGGCAATAGTGGCGAGATGCGCGCGCTTGATTTATTAAACTCGTCCGACTACTAGAATATGGTCACCGTCCGACAAAAACCCCCCAGATTTCTTGCCTTTTTTCAAGCAGCAAGGGTGAGGGGAAGCAAGACATGGAGGGGTGGCGAGATTTCGCGATATTCAGTGCCGAAAATTGCGGTGGCGAAGAGTCGGATCGTTAGTCGGCGAACACGCCACGGAACCATTAATCTGGCGGTCTCAGGTCGCTCTCATTCATCACTCTCGTTCGGGTCCGTTGTTTGATTTGAATTTGTTACAAATTTGTCAGCACCCCACCCCCTCCCCCTCGTCGACAACAAGTGAGAGCCGCTCCTGGGGAAGTGGGGAAAAAGGAAAAAAAATCGGACGTAGTTTCGCCATTTTTTTCGCAGGCGGCCGCCATTAATCTCGAGGGTTGCTCGGATGCGGAATTAGTGCCAACCCTTAAGTATCACTTTTGAACAGGACTAATTATGCTAATTCAATTTGCGCTCCGTGTGGGGAACGAGGAGGGTGGGTGTCCGAAAGAAAGTTCATTATGAATTGTGATTATTTCAAGAGATTGGACTATTTTATGATTTTTAGCTGTCAGTGGGGTTAAATCGGTGAAAAAAAATTTCTTAAAATATGATGGTTTTTTTTTATTTGGATACTATTTTTTATGTTTTGCCATTATTATCTTTATATATATACACACACACACATATATATATATATATATATATATATATATATATATATATATATATAAATTAATGTCTGAATGTATGAATAGTGAATTTTAATATTAAAGAATTTGTTTTCGAAGAATTGTTTGTTGTATTCTTAAATTTTATATTGGGATGTTTTTGAAAATATGGGAATTTCATAGGAAATGTAATCACCATTCAAAGGAAGCCACTGGAATATCTTAAAAATAAATTCTATATTTTTTATGAATAAAATAAAAAAATAATATACATGTCTACATACACACAAATGTTTTATTATTTCTTTTAGAATTTAATTATTTAGTTATTTATTGTCGTTAATTCAAAACTCTTTGTATACCTTTTATTAAAACTATTATTATGACTTATGCTAATAATATTATATTATAATATGACTTTTAATACAAAATATTTTCAATATACCTATTTTATATTCAAAAATATTAATATCGAATATATTATAATAATTATAAAATATTTATATTCCAATATATATAAAAAAAATGTTTAAATTAAGAAATTATAATAGATTTAACATTCTATGTATAGAAGAAGAAATACAGAAATTAGGATGGAGTGCATTAATGCCGCTTTTAAATAAAAAATTCCACTTTGCTGTAGAAAAAGATCTTTGATCAAGTGATAACACATCGATGCAAAACTTATATATTAAAGACCAGAATTCTGCATAAATGCAGATAGAAAACGGAATAACGTTGGTGAAAAGAATGACAAAGGAAATTTATATTATATAATAGAGAGAGTAAAGATATTGAAATGGCAATGGGCGGATCATATAGCTAGAAGAATGAACGAGAGAAGTGCTTCAATGATACCTGAGAGAATGTAAAAGTATGCAAGGAAGGCCACATGGAATATGAGTGGATGCAATTAGAATAATGTGTGGGATGAGATGGATGGGAGTTACCCAAAACAGGATCAATTGGAAGCGTGTTGGAAAGACTTTCATCTAGTATGATTTCAGTATGTGTATTATTACAAATATGTAAAAATTCGCCATAAATATTGTCTCTTTAATGACGAATATTACTTCTATAAAAGTATTCAACGTTTTTACATATCATATCAAGATTTTTTTCATAATTAGACAAATAATAACGTAAATGAATCGAAGGCGTGCTCGTACAATAAAATTATATTAATATAATACAATATTAGGCGAAATGAATAATAAAAACAAAAAAAATAGGAGAAATGAATTACATTCGAAAATGGGGGTCAGAGTGATTGATGTTGATATAATTGCCGTTGTGTGCGCCTTTGGGTAATATTTAATTTCGGGGATTTGATACTTATCGGCGAAACGTCGTAATTTTCCACGAAACGAAATTAATTTGACGAGATTCATAAATCGCGGTCTAAAAACGCAATGATTCGTGCGAAAGTTCATCCCGAACATTTGTTCTAATTACACCGCCACCTATCATACTGCATTCCATATTACTAGGTGGCTGGAGAAATGTGGATCTCGATTCCTATTGGCCGACGATTGCTATTCTAAACCTCGAACACAACCAAATTGTATCTTCAGTCTATTGTCAATGGAAGGTTTTTAAAGTCAACGTCACATGTACTTTTTATTTTCACACTTATTTAACAGAAGTCCAATATATGTACATATGTACATACATATATATGTACATATGTATATATGAATATTTCGCATGTGCTCTGTACATATTGCGCTTGCCCATAAGTGTAATGGCTTCGGTGATTACTGGTCATAAAGTCACTAAAATCTGTATAACGGAACATCTGGCAGCTGAAAAGTCCATCATACTAACAATAACTGTCATACTAACGATAACTTGAATGCTAAATATTGCGTATTCGCGATTTTAATGGCAAAAATTGTCTTTGTGACCACCGCAATGTGACTAATAATCCTATTACCAAGTGTAACCAGCAGTGTGGACTAGTAGTCAGCGTATTATGCTTTCGATCAGAGTGGTTACGGTTTGATTTCCATTAGTAGTTGTTGACCAGACCTTGGTTTGTGACTCAAGGTCGATCGTTTCATTGAAACGGATCCTGTGAAATTGGCATTTCCTTTCCAATCTCTCTTGCAAATCTCAAGTTATTTAGCGTCTTGATGTTCACCAATTTGTATTGTAAAATGCTGCAAAATTTCTACATAGATGTCGCTGTGGATGATGTTTGTATAAATTAGCATTGTATATAATGCTTGTATTGATTGTATTGATCGTTTGCATCTTTATTAGTAAACTCGTCGCTTTGGAGCGATTTTTAAAGGCATGTTTGCTTTAAATAAAATACATATGTATGTATGTACATATACAATATTGCCGTTGATGTGTGCCTTCTATGTAGTAGTAATATATTTTGACTATTTTTATTTTATTACATTTTATACCAGGTAGTATAAAATGTAATAAAATAAATATACTCTTCTTTAAAACAATAAAATGTTGAAGACACATGTCGTAAAATTTTGGTCAGTCAGTGCTTAAGGTGTGCTATACATCAATGGTGTTACTTATAAAATTAGGTGTGCCACAAATCAATGGTGTGTCTTATCCCTTCTGGTTAGTCGACTCTTCTTTAATACAATGAAGTGTTTTTTATTTATTTTTTTATTACATTTCATACCAGGAAGGCCTTACAGGTGAGCCCCAATGCGCCTTCCTGTCCAATTACAAGCAATACAGCATTTTTATTTATTATACAAGTCGCTGAATTACGAGACACTGAAAACTCACAAATTAACGAGACATCTATGAATTGTACATAAATTGTATTGTACATTAATTATACTCAAATAGTGGTGGGTAGGAAGGTTTTTATCCAATTTTTAATCGGGAACCGTTTTAACAATGAAATCAGAGAAAATTGGCAAACTCTGATAGGAAACGATCGACCTGGAGTCACAAATATCCAAGTCTGACCAGCAACACTACAGATATATTCAGAAAAATTCTTTTCAATCGAGGTCAGCTCATGGGATCGAACCCGGCGCCTCTCGGTGTTAGGCAGAAGCTTAACGACCGAGCTGTGCTGTTGGTTAATATAAGTTGGCATATATTACATCTAACTTGGTACCAACTCCAGTTATAGTATATTGGTATTAAAAAAAATTATTAATATTGGGATTAAAAAAATATATTTTTTTTAATACAAAATTTATTGTTGCGACGGTTTCAATATAATCGAAATCGCTTTCCTCTTGCAAATTCGGCAAGTACAAATCCATTGATTGCTTTAAGCATAATATAAACGTGATTTACCATAGATAAAAAAATATATATATACATATATAATCAAACAATCATTCATAACAACAAATTTTCTCAATAGATTTACTTCTCATTCGCTTTTCATTGCCTTTAAAGGTACCCGGTACCTTTGCCATTTCTCAAGCATCTGGGACAATACCTGTTTGTAATGCTAGATTAATTATTTTTAATAAACATGAACCCATGCTAGCCCATGTTTGTTTTAATACTTCCACAGTTCTTACTTCTTCATCCATACTGATTTAATGTCATTCAAAATATCATTCAACTCCTTATTATTTATCAGTTCAAATTTATTAAATTAATTAATGGCTGTAGATAAATTATCCAAAGTATTATAATGATAATAAGACTCGACCCAAAAGAATTCTGTATGGAGAAATTTTTGCAGAATTTTATTATAGAATTTCGCGAACCTCAAGACGCTGAATTATTTGAGATTTTTGAGAGAGATTGGATAGGAAATGCCAATTTACAAGAACCGTTTCGATGAAAATCAGAAAAAAATGCCAAACTCTGAAAGGAAACTATCGACCGGTCTGGCTAATAGTAACTGGTGAGAATCGAACCGTGACCACTCTACTCGAAAGCATAATATTATATTGTTACGTACGCCGCGGATTGAGCGAATTGCACTTAGACCAACGGATATCTGTTATCGGATTAACTAAGTGCTTGCACTTACTTCCAGGATTATATCTATGTTATATTATTCACTATGTGCGTGGTAGACATCATCATTTGCTGGCTGTACCTCCTGCCCGCACAGTCCTTTTTCGAATGGCTCCTATTCCAAGAGCTATCCGACTTCTTAATGAAATCGTTGCTGCCGAGACTGAATGTGATATTTTCCACCTTAGTGAGCGTAAATTGTCGGAAATTACTCTAACCCATTTATCTGGTAGTCTGCGCTCATCATTGTTTTCATGATTGATTGTGATTTATGAGTGAAATTTTGATTAACTCTCTTCCATTTGGGCCTTACAGGGATGTTTTGTATTTGTAGTTGTTTCTTACATATTTATTGAAACTGGCTGTAGGTGCAAGGCATTCCTTATGCTATATTTTATTTGATATTTTTACTTTATCTGTTATTATAAATGCTATTTTTTATGTATGTATGGATGTATTTATGTTTATGTTTAATTGTTATTTTGTTTTTTTTCTTTTTTGTGTTATATTTTTTGACCATTGTGGCGCTTTAGGAATTCCTGTTATGCCACAATGGTCTGTTTAAAATAAATAAATAAATAAATATCTGGACTCTAAGTGCATTTAGGCTAAACAATGACCGTTATTAGTCCTTTCTCAGAATCGGTACGGGGAGGCCCAATGTCGTGGAAATACATATCCGAATACGTGACTATACAACAGGTAAACAGATTAGGCGTCCCGAGAGATCTACCCTTTATAAGGCGGTACGTAAGCGATATCTCGTCATTCTGGACTGAGCACTGCCCGTGCGTGTATCTCCTTATTAATCATCAATGAATGCTGTGAAACGACTGTTGGCCTTTTACTTGGATCCTCCACCCACCCCTACGCAACAATATGTTAACCACTAGTCCAAGCTGCTGTTTTATATGTATGTATATGTCATTAAGATTTGATATTTATAGACACGTTTTGTGTTCGTATTATATACGTACATATGTATATACATATATTTATATAAAAATCCTGTTATTTTTGCACCGTGTGTTTCCGGCAATTTATTATGGCGCCGGAGCGCAAACTTTCGAGAGATTAATCTTCTTGTTTTAGTCTTGTTTCGTTCACAAAGCTCCCGGATCAATTGCTCCACGCTACAATACGTAGACACAGACTGGAAATACCTATTATACATATATAATAATACGTATATCGAAGTACATACGATGGCGTTTGGGGAGTTTCAAAACTCGTCAAACTTTGTCAAATCTATTTTTGATAGAGTGTTGCCGAGTTATGAAATTTTAATGCGCCACTAGCCAGCTTCCACAGGATGCATTGCTTGCTCGTTACTAAGTCGGCAAACTTTAACTCAAACTCGATCGGTATTGTAATTTGGATTAATTGAATATTTTGCCGTGTAAGATGGGGTTTGTGCAACAAAGGGGTGTATTTATAAAACTGGGGATAGGTTTAGTTTAGGAGGTTCTAAAATGAGTTCAAAATCTTAATTCGAATTTGTAACGAACGGTTTTACGCGCGCTTATCTGATCTCGCGGTGGGAGGTCCAGAGGGCGCATACGTCGTTCTTCTTCCAAGGGTCGGGTTATATGGAAACGTGAACTAACCTTGGGATACAGTTTATATAGTTGGGGAGGTTCCTCACTGCAAATCGTCTCGTTGATAACAGCTTCCTCGTGGTCGGGAAGCTGGCTCTGCGGTCCTCTCACGGCTGATGTTTCTCCAGAAACGGCGTGAGGAATACCGGAGACTTTGGACTGGTACTCTTGGGAGGGAGTGATGCTGCACTCAACCTCACACTGGTTCTTCAGCAAGATGGCGGATCTCTGGGCCCCGTCTCCCCGTGGTGACGTGCACAGGAGAGATCTTTCTTCCTCGGTGGATGGCGGGTGAGAGAGCTAATCTCGAAGCGAGCGCGCCTATATGGCGCGCTTTTCTGTGTGGCCACTCGAAATAAAGGGCGAGTGTTGCCCTATGGGACGATGGGGAGAACGTCGCGTTACAAATTTAAATAGTACGATTCTTATCATAAACCTATTAAAAATATATATGCCGTTATGCAAATCTACAGTTTTGAATTTCAATATTTTAAATTTGATATAGCATTTAACTAAACTAACATCAATTTAAATCATCTGCAAAAATTATCCATGTATAAAATAAAATTTCAAAACAAGTATAATATTTTTGACAAGGGTCTTCAAAGGTGTTATATGGTGTATAAATAATGCTATCCCTAAAAATAAGAATCAATGATTAAATTTTCTTTATGTTGCGTTAAATTTGTACATACATATATAGCCACAGTGTAGCTCACTGATAGAGCCATTGCATACTATATGTAGTAGAGGTCTTGGGTTCAAGTCCCAGCTTATTCGATTCACATATGCTGCCGGCGAGATCTTTGTGATTATTAAAACCCAGATCGTCCGTCTTCTGTTAGAGTTGCCAATTATCTAGTTTAATTGTTGTGATGGATCACATAAATCGCCATCCGCAAATTGGAGTTTCTACCATCTCGAAATTGTTGATTATTGCTGTAAAATGTGTTCTCGAAAATTCGTTGCATATCCAGCAGCGTAGCTCGGTGATTGTGTTGATACTAAGCACCGAGAGTACGCCGGGTTTGATCCCTTGAGCTGACGTTGATTGAAAATAATTATTCGGAGTATAATCTTTATTGCTGCTGGTCGTCCTTGGATATTTTTGACTCCAATTCCGTCGTTTTCTACCAGAATTTGCCAATTTATCTGATTTCACTGTTGAAGCGGTTCCACCAACAAATTGGCAAAATCCACCGTACCCACTATGTCTCCATTATTTGAATATGGTTTAAAAAAATATATTATCTATAAAAGATGTCTCGCTTATTTTTTAATATATATATATAATATATAGTATTTGTATTATGCTTATATATCTAGTCACTATGACGCGTTAGAGTATTCTGTAAGGTCACTGTGGCTAATATGTAAATAAATAAATAAATATCGAATTTGTTGATCGTTCCTTATACCAGTTTGTCAATAGATGACTATTTTGTATTGGTTGACGGACAATTGGTGGAAATGCACGTGTAAATATATAAAATATAAATACGTAAAGTTATAATGCTTGCCGATGATACATTTTCATGATATTAAAAAGTGTCGTACTCAATATGTGTATTTCATTTGATACTGGCAAGTTTGAGATATTTATGTTGCTTATTAAAAATATATTCCGTAAAAAAATAATACCGTACAATTCTGCTGTTTATTTTTCCGAATTAATTTGCGTTGCGTATAATTTTAGCCTCTCTCTTGTAGAGTTCGTAGGGTTGGGTTAAGATAAACTCTTCAAAACAAAAGCAGATGGAAGTTAACGGTTGATGTGTCAAGTTAGAACGAGTTGGCACTACTTAAAAGCGGAGAATTAAGACGCCTAGACGTCGTACCGGAAAATGGCCATCTTGGGGCGCATTTTCCTGACAAATTTTCCGAGACAAACGCTACAATTTTCCACACTGCGAGATTTGGCAGTTTGCGGGTCACTTTATGTGCGCAATATGCGACAGAAGGTCGGACAGTCGTCAAAATTCAACGACGATTTTTCCAACAATTTTCCGCACTCGGAAAAAGGGCCGCGTCTGCAGAAAGCTGACCATACTTATTATTTTTTCGTATAAACGTACATGTGTATGTACATGTGATATTTACCGGTTTGTATGTATGTATGTGAGGGTATTCGATTTCGACACACAAAAGAATATCGGAATGGTGGTGAAAAATGTGCTTAAAAAATTTTCACGGAACGCGATTGCTGTACCGTGGAAATTTATAAAAGGAAAACGGAAGGAAAACGAAAGCGTGTATATGGAACGGTGAGCTTGCGCAATCTACGCCGTATTAAAAATATATATAGTACATAGCTTATAATTTGATTTTTATTTAATCATTATTTAATAATACTTTCAACGTGCAAATTTCGTGAAATATACATATGTATGTATATATATGTATGTTCATCGCGCCTTTAGAGCACAAGGGTAATAACTAAAAAAATACCAATTGTTTAGGAGATTTAAAGGTTGCATAATTAAGCTAGTATTATGTTCGTTGAAATTTCAATAGGTGGTTTTGGAATAAAAGTAATGCTTAATTTGAAAAATTACTAGCGTTTTTGTTCATTTTATTTAAAAAAAATATTTTTATTTATTTAACATACTTGGGCAATTCAAACCCCTTGGCAAAATCAAACTCCTTGGGTATGCGGCAAAGCCGATATACCTAAGGGGTTTGATTTATACATATATGTAAATTAAATGAGAAAAAAGTAAAAACTTTCGAAATGACAATATTAAAATAAAAATAAGAGATAAAAAAATAAACAAGAAACAGAAATAAGATATTGGGAAAGAAGAATTACAGAAATCTTTCAAGTTTAATAAATACATCAACCTTATTCTTAATAATATTACGGTTATCAGAAATTACAATATTATTGGGAAGACTATTTCAAACTGAAACCACTCTGTTTGAAAAGAAAGATGCTTTTTGGTGAGAACATGAGTTGCATTTTTATTTTATTTTTTTTACATACATCATGTGTGCCACGACAGGAAATGCCCCAAGGCGACCCAAATGGTAAGATTAATTTTTGTACATAAGTACCTACACTTTTTCAAATATACAAGTACCTACATAGAATACAAATAAAGATATTTATGAGGGGGAGGCTATCGATTTATTGGATCTGTCACAACAATTAAGCTAGAAAAATTGAAAAACTCTAAGAGAAGACAGTCAATCTGTGTCATTTTAACAACCACAAGACCTCGCCAGTAGCATATTTTGACGGAAATTGAACCCATGACCTGTCTACTTGTATAAAATGGCTCTACCATTGTAAATACTACGATGTGACTGATGGAATATAAAAATAGGAATAAAATTGTTTAGCTATAGAGTAATCACTTTTGCGCTCTTTGGATGCAATATATGACAAAAAAACATCATGATTTATATATGTAAGGAAAACAAAAGCATAGGAAATTATTTACATAAGATAAAATAAGTAAAAAATTCGAGCACATTTTTAATTGTCGATTGTATAATATTAAAAAAAAATCTTTGCAAAATTTATTTATTTACAGGTTAAAATCTTTAAATACACTTTAACCTGTAAATAAATAAATTTGTATTTGATGTATTCATCATATTACATAAAAAATATAACAAAAGAAATAAAAAATGACCACTAACACGAAAGCCATGTGAAATGCAAAGGAGGTACATATGTAAAAATATCGATAGATAAAAGTAATAACAACAATAATGAGCCGTTAATCATATGAGATATGTATATGTATGTATGATTAACGGCATATTATTTAAGACAATAAACATGAAGGTACATAAAACAAAAATGAAAAAAAAGTAAAAACATAATAGATTAAAGTTAAATAAAAGAAGAGGACACCCATAAAATTAAGGAAAAACAATATTCTGAAAAGTCACTCTAAATGTGTTGATGTCCATATGATCAGCTACATACATATGTATGTTTATGGTTAAATAACCCCATGCCTGTGCATATGGGGGAATTGAAAAATGATGTGAATAATATTTTTAGTATATGAATTTATGTTTTTGTATAATATGAATATGAATTTTGAATATATATTTTTTTAGTTGATGAACTGAATAATAATTTTGGTATATGTATTTCATAGTACCGTGTTTGTTTATAAATTTATTATTTTCGTTAATATATTTTTTTAGAATATTCAACGAAGCCTTTATGTTGACTATTACTTTTTATCTTCCAAAATACACGAATAATTGTGCAAGAACACATACTATTTTTGAAGCTTGCGGGAGGGGGGGAATAATTGAAAGATATAAAAATGGTATATTGAAATGCACTTTTTCATTCTAACTGTACGCTATCTGTCTTTTTTGCACTCGTTGTGTAATTTTGAATATGCAACTGCACGCCTCGCACCGCTACACTTACACAAATCATACTGTCGTTTCATAAATTTCATTCACTTAATTATTATTCAATTTTTTTACAATATGTATGTACATATGTATACAAACCTCCGAAAAGTATTTAAACCAAATGTTAAAAACCTCTGATGGATTTAATTCAATTCAAAAGTGGGGGGGGGGGTTTTGATTCGTTTTTTTGCTCTTATAATAGTGTAAAGACACCGAGACAAATTTGAATTTTAAATTAAATTTTTAATGAAAGTATAAAGGGGTGGACCGAGACCCCCGTTCTGGTGAGGGGAGGGGGTGGAAAACCACTCGGAATTCTCAAGTCTAACCCCCCGAATCGGAAAACTCAGCGCCATAATCCTGTCACGGCTTGACGAAGGAGCGAGATCTTTCTCTCGGATTATTATATTCGTTCTTCGCTCGCGTCACGCTTTTCCTTTGCGTAATTCGTCCTGCATAATAAAAACGGCGATTGCAACTTCCGGTTGGTTAATATAAAAGTTGCGTCAATTTATTATTATCGTTCGGGCGCGTACGAACCGGTAAGATTTTACGTCGAAAACTTTCCAAGCGGGATATAAAGAATTTTGAAACAGAGGCAGGACGTTAATGACCCACCTCCCTCTGGCCTTTTTTCGTTCTTTTGCAATAGCGTGTCAAAAAGTTTCAGATCGTTTCAATATTGATTCGGTATGCGCTCAATGTTAAGCATGTCCAATATTGTGAATATTTTAAATGCTCCACATGGAGATTGGCGAACATTTTTGAAATTTCGCATTAAAATTGATAAGACAATATTGATATTGTCTTTGTAAACAGAATATCGATAGTTGAATTTTGATATATCTTTTAAATGTATCCTTATACGAAGTAGTATGTACATACATAGATACTATTAGATGAAGTATTGTGATCATGAAAAATTAGACCGCAAGATTTTGAAGATTGTGTGTGTTTTTTTTTGATTTTTAAATGCTTTTTATTATTACTAAATTATGTTCACAATATATCTTATATCTATTTTGATAGCTACTGGTCTATTGATCATTTTCTATTTTACAATTTTAATTTTATTTTGTTAGTAATCATAGTATTATATAATTATAATGTTAATGTACAGCATAATAGGAAAAAGAGCTTAAAAACCTATTTACAATTCTTATAAATGCTCATTATACATCTAATACATAATATTAATTAAAAACTCTCTAAAGTCGATGATCTAAAGTAGATTGTGTTTAGGTAATCTGTGTTTATACCTGAAGGGTAAAGACATTTTGTTGACATTTGTCATTTGGCAGACATTTGTCATCAAATAAAAATAAAATAAAAATTTAAAATAGAAAATTATCAGTTGATCAGTAGCTATTAAAATAACTACAAGTTGATTTTTTTTTTGATCGTATTGTATGTGATAATAGTGTTGCGTAGGGGTGGGTGGAGGATCCAAGTAAAAGGCCAACAGTCGTTTCACAGCGTTTATTGATGATTAAGGAGATACACGCACTGGCAATGCTCAGTCCAGAATGATCTGATATCGCCTACGTACCGCCTTATAAGGGGTAGATCTGTCAGGACTGTTTACCTACTGTATAGTCACGTATTCGGATATGTATTCCCACGGTATGAGAAGTGCAATCATTGTTTAGCTTATCTCCACTTAGTCTGTCACTAATCCTTGAAACCACTTATACCAGTCACACGGTATGCACTTAGTTAATCCGTTAACAGATATCCGTTACAGATAATCCTTGAACGGTCACACAGCCTCTGGGATTCTATTCGCTTAATCCGCGGCGTACGTAACAATAGTCTTCAAAATTGCAATTTGAGAAAATGCACTGATACTGAGCATAGGACTTCCATTAATTACCTCTATCATTCGAATGTAGATGTGTTGAGAAATGCTGCTTCGACATCGTTTTCTTCATCAACCCATCAGAATAATGATAAGAGGTTTAAGGTGGTTCCTGGTTGGAACGATCAGGTAGTGGCACGCTACCTAGATTCAAGGAACGCATTCATAGAATGGGTCGCAGCGGGCCGCCCTTCTACAGGAGAAGTTGCCGACCGACGTCGTCATGCTAGACATGTTTTTAAAATAGCTCTGAAGGTATGTCAACGCAACGCTAACCAAAGTGTTATGGACAACATAGCTCTATATCATAGAAATAAAGACTTCAAGCAATTTTGGAATGCTACAAATGCTATTTTAGCAGTAAATAGTAGTATCCCGGTACATATTAATGGAATCTACAATCATCGGAGTATTGCCAATATGTTTAGCAAGCATTTCAAAGAGTCTGTTTCGGATTTGATGGGCATGGCTGATGTGGTTACGTCTAACTCAGAAGATTCGTTTTTCGTCATAACTGGCGATGAAGTTGAAACTGCGTTGAGGTCAATGTCTGGAGGGAAAGCAACTGGTTGGGACAGCATCAGTACGGATCATGTTCTGCATAGTGGTAAGAATTTCTTCATCATATTAGCAAGGCTTTTCAATGTGATTTATTTATTTTATTTTTATTTTTTTATTTATTTTACATATTTTCACATACATATATACAAATATACCAGGAAGGCTTAACAGGTAAACCCCAAATGCGCCTTCCTGGTCCATATAATTATTACATAGATACATGTAAATCTAAATATCTAACATCTATGGTCAGTATACATATATTACAAACATCGTATTAATACGATAAATAACGATGAATAACTTTCATGTAACAATACGAATTTTATATTCGATAAACAACCACAGAGACATCTATGGTGAGCAATATGGCGAAACCTACGATATAACAATAACTAAAGGTTCGCAACAGAAAATTGGGAAGGAAACGCCAATTTGACAGGAATCGTTTCAATGAAAATCAGAAAAATTGTCAAATTCTGATAAGAAACGATCGACCTAGACAAATCAAGGTCTGGCCAACAACGAGACTTAGCGGGGAATCGAACTCGTAACATCAAGTACGAAATAATTCAACATTCACCACTAGACCACGCTGCTGGTGATGATTTTGCATGAACATGTACCTGAAGAGTTTTCAAGGACGACTATTGTTCTTGTCCTCAAGTCATCAAAGCTTCATGCTTCCGTCATTGACAGCTATCGTCCTATTGCTCTAGGCACCATTTTATCTAAAATTCTAGAGAAGATATTGAGTTGCAGATTAAGTGGCTACCTTTTGTCAGCTGATGAACAGTTTGGATTCAAGAAGCACTCGTCGACGGACATGGCCATCTACACTTTAAAACAGGTAGTGGATTTTTATACATCGCGAAAAACTTCCGTATACGCCTGTTTTTTAGACTTATCCAAGGCCTTCGATCGAGTGAATCATGATCTACTTTGGTCCAAACTGTTAAAGAGGGGAGCTTCAAGTCAAATTGTGAGTTTTTTAGCATCCTGGCACCGGAATCAGTTCAGCCATGTACGCTGGGAGAATTCATACTCTGATCCCGCTTCTTTGAAGTGCGGTGTTAGACCGGGTGGGTCAATGTCTCCTGGCTTATTCAACCTTTACATGGATGAACTTTCACATCGCCTTCGACAGACTGGAGTTGGTTGCCACATAGGAGGAATATGCAGTAACCACATCAGCTATGCGGATGACATGGTGATCTTGGTGCCTTCTCCGTCAGCTCTGAATCGCCTCCTGGAAGTTTGCTCGAGTTATGCTGCTGAACATAATATGCGGTATAATACGAGTAAATCCATGGTATTGATTTTCCGATACGGTCGAGGTCCTCATTTCGTCCCCAACATTATTTTAGATAGGCGTAATCTTGAAACTGTTAGGGAAGTCAAGTATCTGGGACACTTGCTGACGGAGGATCTATCTGATGACCGTGACATCGAAAGATAAAGAAGAGCCATTTGTGTAAGGGAAAATATGCTGGCTAGACGATTTTTCCACTCCAGTGTAGAGGTTAAGAGACAATTATTTATGTCCTTTTGTACTAGCCTCTATACTGGTGAATTATGGACCAGATACAAACGGGAGACGACGAGGAAGATAAAAGTACAATACAACAACTGTTACAGTGCTCTTTTCGGGCTACCTAGGAGCTGCAGCGCGTCGCAAATGTTTGTGGAAGGGCATGTGCCTCACTTTTACGTGATTTTACGTGGTCCGTAAAAGGTCCTTTGAAGGTTGGTAATATGTGTTTTAAAAATCAATAAATAATAAAATATGGAATATATGGAATTGTAGGCAGACTTTGGTTATATTGCCTGTTCAACTATACATATGGGCCGCTGTATTTGAATGTGGTGGAATTCTAATTTTCAGTTCCAAAAACACTATTTCTGTTTGAATTTATTCACAAATTGTCAAATTTTTCATCCGGAATTTGAATAAAACCAGTATCAAATATTTCGTTGCGTTTCTAAAGGTCTTATAAAAGTTCTAAACTAGTTTATTTGTTTAATCGATGATAAAATATACTAATATGAGCCGTTAAATTTGAAAATGGCCGAAGTTAAATTTTCAGTGCCAAAAACATTATTTCTGTTTGACTTAATTCACGAATTGTCATCACTTCTTTTGATTCGATATGTCCAGAGTCTGAGCAAAACAGAATACATGTTTTACAGATCTACAGTATTTTTAAATATAGTTAACCGCAAAACAATATACATATTTAATGTCTTGCGAGATATTTATCGAAAATGTGAAAAGTGGACTTATGCCACTTTTAATTATAACGGCTCAAATGTATGTACTGTTATGTACCTCGCTTATCAACGTAGTCGACTAAACAGTAGGGATAAGACACACCATTGATTTGTGGCACACCTAATTTTATAAGTAACACCATTGATGTATAGCACACCTTAAACACTAACTGAACAAAATTTTACGACATGTGTCTTCAACGTTTCATTGTTTTA
Source organism: Arctopsyche grandis (assembly GCF_051622035.1). Lineage (NCBI taxonomy): Eukaryota > Metazoa > Arthropoda > Insecta > Trichoptera > Hydropsychidae > Arctopsyche > Arctopsyche grandis. Next base: position 29,841,120 of record NC_135363.1, on the reverse strand, counting down.
GAGAAGAGTATATAAACTCATTACTGTTAGAATTTAAGTTAGTCATCACCATTGAGACTGCGAGAGTGGTATTCATCACCATCGAGACTCCGAGAGTGGTAATCGATACCATCGAGACACATCAGCAGCAGAACAAAGATAAATAGTGAAGCTATGCACTATGAAGCTAACGTTAATTGGATTATTAGTCACATTGCGGTGGTCACAAAGACATTTTTTGCTATTAAAACCGCGAATGCGGAAAATTTTGCACTTGAGTTTTCGTTAGTATGAAAGTTATCTTTAGTATGATGGACTTTTCGGCAGCGAGATGTTCCGTTATAGAGATTTTAGCGACTTTTGTGACCAATGATCACCAAACCGTAGCTAACACTATGCACTGTAGGGTTAAAGTGAAACAGTTATCTCAGTGAAATTCTCCGTTCCATAATTAAATTCTACCAATAAGATAAATGTAATGTTATAATAATAATAAAGAAATCTTGGTTAGTTAACCAAGCAATTTTAAAAAAAGAGAAAAATTATTTAATTTTTCATTGGAACGTGACAGTATATGTACATATACGCATATTCGAACGATAACAATCGCATCGCTTTCGTGACGTCAAATCTTTCTATTTTCCCCCGGTTTGATCCTTGCATTTATCGTTTTTCCATTGATGTCTTTTCATGGATTTTTTTATCGTCGAAAAAAAAATACAAATGTATGTATGTATACGACATCTTCGCATGCTTTGAATCGTCATTATATCGCATATGCGATACATGTTGTATACATTATACTTTAGTATTATAATCCAATACGCATTTTCCGCGAAGAGATACGTATGAATGTGTTCTACGTATGTAAGCCAGTGAGTGTATACGGCATCCAATTTTCTATATGTGCGTCATAAAAAATGTAATAATTTTATTTCGTACGCGATACTCGTAAGGTATATACGTTAAAAAGTTGAACAAGAACATGATAAAATGACAGCGACGAAAATAGCCCAGGTCCCTTAAAAAAAAAAAAAAGAAAAACACCGTCAACTTTGACCTTAAAACTCCCACGCGTGCGATATTTAATATGTCGCAGTGCAAAAAATGAATAATAAATAGTTCAACGTATGAAAATAAAATAGATTGTTCAAATATTGAAAATTTATCCGTCGTTAAAGGTCGCATATAATTTTAGGCAATGTTTTGAATGTGGTTCGGAATATAGTAAACCTTCGAAAATCTCCTAAAAAAACGTATGTGATGGTAAGACACTGGAATAAAATAAAAAAGTCTTCTTGAAATATAAACAACAAGGGCTACAATGGAATTCTTACGCAATTTCGCACGGGAAAATTATAGCGTCGACGAGAGTGCAAAATATTTATTCCAATTCGTGAAGGGAAATAACGAGAAACGCGGAAAAATCTTCCGGAGTGTTTTATCCCATCTATGCAATTTGGATATATTTATATATCTTCTGTTCTACCGGTATAAGTCAGCAACTGTAAATTGTTTTGGATATTTATTGTAATTATAAATTTATATTATAATCATATGTTAGGAATAGAATTTGATTATAAAACTAGAAATAGGAATAAATTAATTATAGGTAGAGTTAAGAAAGCAAAAACTGCAGGAGGAGTTTTCCACAGGGGTGTTCAAATATACAATGCCCTTCCTGAGGGTATTAGAGGTGCTTTCTTGAGGGGTATTAATGGATACCTCTGTTGAAGATGACGTAAATATGTAACTTTAATAAAATGCTATGTTTGGAATTATAATTAATTGTAAATAATTCATTCGAAATTTGCTATTTAATAATAATAAATAAAATAAAATAAAATGTAGATAAAAGCGTTGTTTTGTGTCTGTGTGTCTGCGATAACGCTTGCCGTTGTATAATAGTCGTTTCGATTAAATATACATATGTATGTACGTCGACTGCAACGTACGTGTCAACAAAATGTACGAATATAATAACAAATCAAGAAAGAAACTGTTTTGCTACAAATATTTCCTCTAGGAAAATAGTCTCACGAGTATTCAGCGCCATCTATTGAAAATTAATTAAATTAGTTAATTTATTTTTCTATCGGTGTTTTATATTATTTATTTTTATTTTACATAGATATATACGAGGAAGGCTTGATAGGAAGAGCCCAATGCGCCTTCCTGGACAATTAATTACAAACAATGCAGCATTTTTATTACACAAATCACTGTATTTCGAGAAGCTGAACACGAAATTAACAATTAATTAAATAATTAAAGAATTTTTACAAATTGTACATACATAATACATAAGATATGAGACAGCAGGTAGGATGGTTTTTTTTGCCTATTTTATGGAACCGTTTCAACAATGATGAGATAAAATTGGCAAATTCTGATTATAAACGATCGACTTTGACTCACAAACACCCAAGTCTGACCAGTAATATAGTGGGCTCGAACCCAATAATCACTTGGTGCTAAACATATACGCTATCATTGAGCCATACTGCTGGCTAATTATATGTAGTTAGGTAGATAGATTTTAGTTATAACCAGTGGCGGACGGTGGGTGTTAATACCGGGTGTGCTGTGTATGCCGTAGGGCATAGGGTATAAAATTAGCAATTAAAAAAAAATACTCGTTTTGCATTACAAAAATGTTTAATTTATTAGTTATTTATACATAAGTTCAATGCGACGTTTCTGAGACATAAACTTTTCAATCACGTCTGCATAGAATGTGTCTTTCTGTTTTAATTCCACCAATAACTTTTTTTCTATTGAAATTAAGCTAAGGCCACATAATCTATCTTGACCTTGCGTACCTCTATAGCAAGTTTTTATTCTTTTCAGCGCCGAAAAAGAACGTTCTGCTGAAGCTGTACTGCTTGGTATCGTTAATATTAATTCTCCCAGCTTAAACACCTCTTTAAAACCAGATTCGAGGTTATTTTTTGTCATGAATTGTATTAATTCATGAACAGGTTTCTCTGAAAATTCAGAGCTGGAATATAGCACAATGAGTTCGTTTTTCAATCGAATATAATCAAACAGTGATCCATAAAAATCTTTTAATTTATTAATTAAAACATTTGGAAAATTTTCTTTATATTCGTCATATTTATCATTACAAAGAAGGTGAAAATATTCTAATTTGGAAAGTGAAGAATATCTACATTCGACTTGTGCGATTATGCTATCAACTATTTTGAAATATAATTGACGAAATGAAGTTTTATCTTCTACTTCTGAATAATTTTTTAATCTTTGTGGCCTACGATCATGATCATCATTTTTTTCATTTAAATAATTATTCCATAACATTTCAAAATTATTATCCCTTTCGTATTTCAGTTGCTGCAAAACATCATTAATTTTTTTACAACAATATAAAACGTCCGAAGATTTAGATTGAAGAATGTTATACAAAACATCAGTTATTCCAAACAGTTTTGAAAAAAATTTAAGAAGTTTAATTGTTTGAAAATCCTCTAAAAAGCCTAAAAACCCTCGTGCTTTTATAACAGTATCTGTGTCCCATAATTCACAATTTTCTATAACATGTCGAAAAAAATCTGTAAATTGACTTCTGTATTGTTGTACTGTGCTACTTAAACGAGATGTAAAATTCCACCTTGTGGGTGAATACTCTTTTGGAAGATTTTGAAAAGTATGTAGACAATCCATTTAAAGTTTGAAAAAATGATTTACTTTCTTTAATATCAGAAAGACCTTGCTGCAATACTAAATTCAATACATGAGCATAACAGTGTGTAAAAAGAGCAAAAGGATAAGCATTGAGGACTTTGGATTGCAAACCATTTACGTGTCCACTCATTACACTTGCTCCATCATAAGTCTGTCCAACCAATTTGTCTTGAATTTTAAATTCTTCAACTATGTTCACCACGTGACGGAATAGACCATTAGATGTTTTATCAGCACTAACGTCTGTAAAACTAATAAACCGTTCATGTACATTGCCTTTACATACAAAACGTAAAACTGTTGAGAGCTGTGATTTTGTCATTATATCTGAAGTTTCATCGAGAATAATAGCAACAAAACTTGCTGACTCTACTTCATTTTTTATATGAACTTTAATAACATGAGCGATTGCTTCGATTATGTCATTTTGTATACTTGGAGAAGTACCACGAAAGGTAGTAGCAGTATTTAAATGAGTATCTAAAACAGAATCATATTCTCGAAGAGCATTTAGATATTCAATGTAATTGCCTTTGTTTACGGAATTACATGACTCGTCGTGACCTCGCAGGGACAGTTCTTGTTTTCCTAGATAGATTATTGCGTTAATAATTCGTTTTAAAACATCTCTATTTTTATTTACTTGTTCATTATGTCGACTTATTTCGGCTTTACGTTGACTGTCAATTAATACGTCGATTCGTTGTTTGCCAAACATTTGTATGGAAAGAAATGATTGAACGTGTGCCTGCGATCCTTCGTGTTTCTTCAGTGCTGCTGTCAAATGGTTGAGATCAGCAAATCCTTCTTTGTTCCACACATTAATATCTTTGGAGAACAATAAACATGGCCAGCAGAAAAGTTTGGATCGAATTTCACAGCCTGTAATCCATTCGAATTTTTTATAATTTGAAACGCAAAAATGTCTAGTGTAAACTTTTGTTTTTTCTTTATGCAAACTGGATAAATTTGGAAGAGACGGACACGGTTTCCCATCTTTAATTATTTTTAATTTTATCTCAAAACTTCTATTTGAAAACGGAATAGTTAAAATGTCTTGAACACTGTTAGCCATTATTAGTTATTAGAGGTATGACTGAGATACGAATGACCATAAAAATACGAATGTGCGAAAAAGTACGAGACCACGTGTCGCATCGCATTGGTCAATTGCCGACTGTTGCGCGGTGCTCTGAAGTCGTAGCACACCGTACGTCTTAATATCGCGAACAAACCTATACAAGCGAATATCCGCCTGCACACTCCAACCAAACCCACCAATTTGCTGCACGGCATAGGTATTCTCTCGTCGCGGCGCACAAACTACATACACACATCACACAACACGCTGCAGACTGCACACCACACCATACACCACACCATACATTTAGCGCACGCGGTAAATACACCATACACATCAATGCCTGTTTATACAACAACACATTATTTTGTATTAAAATACTACTTTATGTGGTCTTTGGTTTTCACGGGTGTGCGCCGCACACCTAGCACACACCCAATATACGCCACTGGTTATAACCAGTATTACGCCTGTTGATTTTAAGGGGTGGTATCAAAAATGAGTTGATACACGAATTAAAATAAAGTTATATGTTATATATATAAATATAATGTATGGCAATTTATAGGCGCGCGCACACACGTATTAATAGAAAAAGTTGAGTGTGCGCATTACACACTTGTCTATCCAACCCGTTCATCCATTCCAAATGATGAATGAACATGTATGTGTCTTCGTGGATGCGTGTATGCGTGTACGCTTCCGCGCAGTGCATTTTAAATCTCTATATATACTTGTCCACGCGTCACGCGTGTTTTTATATAAATTATACAACCTGAAATTTGCATCGGGTCTATCAATATATTACAGGTCTGTTACCGAGAGTTGGCGCGTTCTCATACTCACGCACATGCGCGCGAAAGAGACAGCGTCTTTTTACCTATTCATAGACACTATATAACTTTCGGTAACAGACCTATAATATAAATTGCTTACGTCACGCTATATAAAAAAAAACATAACGGTTATTTGATTTGGCGAGGCTTCGAATCATTTTTTTATATTAAACAATTAAATATAAATATTAAATTAATTACATTTTAAAGATATTTGAAAAATATACGACCGCGATACACATGACCGACATATTTCTTTTAATTTTTTTTATTGAATAACTTTATATGCGATGATATTTCATCGGAAGTATCATATTTTTTTAATATTATTTCTATGTGATAGACATGACTACAAATTTACAGAATTGGTGTCATATTACAATTGCGATGTCATAAACCAGCAGCATAGCTCGGTTGTTAAGCTTCTGCCTAACACCGAGAGGCGCTGGATTCGATCCCATGAGCTGTTGCTGGTCAGACCTGGATATTTGTGACTCCTGGTCGATCGTTTCCTATCAGAGTTTGCCAATTTTTTATGATTTCATTGTTGAAACGAATCCCGATTAAAAATAGGCTAAAAACCTTCCTACCTACTATGTCACCACTATTTAAGTATGATTAATGTACAATAAAATTTATGTAAAATTCATAGATGTCTCGTTAATTTGCGAGTTTTCAGTGTCTCGCTATTCAGCGACTTGTGTAATAAAAATGCTGTATTATTTTTAATTGGCCAGGAAGGCGCATTGGGGTTTACCTGTAAGCCCTTCCTGGTATAAAATGTAATAAAAAAATATATAACTTTATTTTAATTCCTGTATCAATTCCTTTTCCTAAACCACCCGTTGAAATATCAACGGGCAAAACACAAGTGTACCTATATTTATCGATTGGTTAGTTTATTATACTAACTGTTTCGTTATTTGACAGATTTGTGCTAATTATTACGTACAATGAAATGATTATTTTAAACCGAAATCACGTAAGTGATATTTAATATATTCCAATTTAATATAATGGAGATTTTTAGAAATACAATTAACGTATTTACTGACTAAATTTATATGTGAACTGTATTTAATTTCGTATAAAGTTGCTGACCATTTTATTTCGTGTTTTTAATAACTAACCAAACTTTTTTTGCCTATTTTTTGTAATATGAAGCGTTTTGATTGGGAAAATTTGTCAGTACATACATACATACATAGACTTTTATATTATTTGAAATTGTATCGCTTTCGATGGTTTTGAGTGACAGTTTGTACGAATTGTGGACAATTGATTAAAATATAAATTCCCGCGAGGTTTTAAGCGCGAATCAAAATATTGATACGATGCAGTTGTCAATTTCATTAATCACGCCAGTATTTTCAGATTCACAATAAATGTAAAATAACAAGTTGAATAAAATTTCACTCATTATAATATGCTTAATCTTCCAAAGTCGATATAATTTCTCATTACCGCATTAATTATTATTAATTTTAGCATTACGTGAAAGATTTTATCGTACGTATATGCGGTTTGGAATATAATTAACTTGTTTTGGGTTCGACTTCTTTGATGAATAAATTATTTCATATATTAAATTTTAAATCAAAGCAAACTTCGAATATTTGAGCGTAGTCCGCTTGAGAGCTTTTGTGTGTATAAATATAATTATTTTATTTCGAAAATTATTTACGCCTAAGATGTTGTAATCTATCGCACTCATTTAATTAATTATATACAAAACCAAAAAGAGGTATGTTTTTAAAAAACCTTTTTTTACTAAATATTTTATTATTTTCTACCTTTTAGTGTTACAGAAATTACTGCAATACCGCAGGCAGCCCGTGAGAATTACTAAAAAATATATGCTGGTGTATATAACTGAAAATGTTAGAGTAGCACTGATTTAAATGCTACAGACATATATTTATGAATACAATATTTTACAAATTATTTTAACTATTTTATAAATAGTACTTTAATTATCATTTACAAATTAATTATAATTATTTACAAATTAATTTAATTATTATTTATAATTATTTTCATTGTTGAGTAATATCGCATCTAAATGACTTTAAAGGCACTTTAAAATCTCAAGATGTAGTATTTCTATAAATCATAGTCATCAAGTCCAGTTGCAAAGATGTTTGAATCTTAAAATTCCATAAATGAGTTTATGTATTTACAGAAATGAACTTTTCAATCATCAGATAAATTAAATCAGCTGATAACTAAAAATAAAACTATCGCTGTTTGATCTGTGTACATATGTATGTAACTTGTATTGGTTAGAAAGTTTGTTTTGGAGGATTAAACAATTAAATTTGAGGTTATGAGTTGCAGCCGGAGATACATATGTCTACTCATTTATGCAGTTAAGAATAGGTTATTAATACTAAGATTGCTTTAATGATTTGCTTTAAGAATAGATTATCAATGAGTGATTGTCCATAAATGAGTTTATGTATTTACAGAAATGAACTTTTCAATCATCAGATAAATTAAATCAGCTGATAACTAAAAATAATTGTATGTGATGTATGTATGTAAGCTTATTGTAAAAAACTAAATGTATGTAAGCTTATTGTAAATCATATTAACAATTAGATACAACATAACTTCTTATTGAATACTTATCTCGCAGATAAAACTCCGTGAAGAGATATCGTTAAGCCGTGAAATGTCAGATTTGACACATTTGGCCATAAATCAATATATATCGTGTATTACCCTACAAGAAGCTACACGCCAAATTTAAAATTTATATATACATATGAGAAGTAAAACTATAAATATTTATATATTAGAGATAACGAGAACCAATAGAGCAAATTTCATAAAATATAGAGTGAATTATAGGCGTTTAAACAATTAAAATCTGAAATAGCATATCAAGGCTAAAAGGTTGAAGATAGATTATGGTAGCCTTACGTACCGTCATAAACGTCACCGTATCCGAGATTCTGGATATTTGTTACGCATTGTATACGATATTTTATCTCCAACGTAATGGCAGACGTATATTGATGAACAAAATGAGCAATATGGCAAAGTATGAAAACGATCGGATAAGAGATAAAAATGACCACTGACACGAAAGCCATGTGAAACGTAAAGGAGGTATGTAAAAATATCAAGGTAGAAATTGAAAAAATAATTATAATATACGATGTATGTGTGTGTATGTATGCATATTGTATTCTTGGATCATTTGCATACACGCGAAAGCACTCGACTGCTTTTTTCGATTTTTTTAATTAAACTTGGCGCAGATTAAAATATATAAAATCATACGTAAAATCAATACACACATTTGTTGTTTACAATAAAATATTATTTGCGCATAATTCACGTGTATTAAGCAGTGTGTGTGTGAAAGTTCAAAATAAATCACGGAGGCGTCACGGCGCGTGACGCGAAATTTTCACACGGGGCTGAACTCGGCGTCCGGAATTAACATTTATTTATAGGCGTGTAAGGGTTGTTTTATTTCGCGCTTAAGCCAGACGTACGACAGAACTTCATAAACGTACATATTGCCGTATTTATTAAACGTACGTTTGATATTTACGAAACGACGACGGGAAAGCGCGTGTGAAGTGATATATGTTCGCGGCGCGCGGTTTGAAAAAAAATGGGAAAATACAAAAAAAAAACGAGAGACCGAACGGAAAGTGTACGTGTGAAAAAAGAGGTAACGACCGGTCGCACAAATTATGACGTTTACGTGAATTTGTTATTTTCCTTTTGAAATGAAAATTGGCTTTTCCAATTTTCATCAAAGTCAATACGCCAAAAACGTATGCGAACTTCGCGTATGCTCCGTGTTCAGTTTTTCAATTTATACATCGATTATTCACATTCATTTCAATTTAATATTTAGCATTTATATATATTCAATTTGGTTGCCAATGATAATGCTGTGTATTCACTATAAAAAAACAAAACAAAATATACCTCAAATTATATATTTTTTTTTATTTGTTACATAATATTTAGTACGGTTTTTTTCATATTGATTTGATCAATATACACTAGGGATCCCAAATATTCGAATATCGAATATCGAATAGTAGCTTTAAATTATTTATTTGTAGTTTTAAGAAGTTCAAGATATTATTAAAATTTTAAGAGAATCATTATCCGTAACATCAAATAGAACTAAATGTGCTGTAGATTGAAAATAAAAAATCAGTCCCTCACATGTATGTATTTTAAATGAAATGGTCAGTGTTTTGTTAAGGAAACGGTCCATAGAAACATTCAAGTGATAAATACGTATAATATCATATATGTATATTAACATGTATTTTTGAACTGTTCTTAGTTACACTTTCACTTTTTACGCTTTTTTAATATGTATTTATTTTCACTATAAAAATATATTTCGGTTTGTCTGTTAGGTCATCCTAGTATTATTTAAAATAAAATAAAATGTATTGGTTTATATTCTATTTGCTCTGTTAAATATCATAATATATGTATGTAAAAAATTTAATTTAATTATATATTATGTATTTGTATATAATTTTCTTTTCCAATACTCTAAAATTCTTTAATTGTGTAGAAAAAAAGGAGTTGCACTTTGTTAAAAAAAGTATTTTTTTGTAATTTTACGAATAATGAATTGAATTAAATGCATTTTAATAAATTTAATTAAATGTATTCGATTATCCTTATAGGGGCATTCAATCTACTTTTTATTACAAGCTTTTAACAAAATTATTTTTTTACTCTATTAGATCGGTGACATTCCTGCTCGTCAAAAAAATGTAATCTGATTTTGAACCACTTCTACTCTTAAAATCGCTTTGATATTTTACTGACATTCGGAAACTAGCTAACAATAAAATAAACTTATATTTCTGACATGAATCATTAAAAATTATATCGGCATCTTGTGTCAGATCGAAGCGATCTCAACTAGTTATCCAAACGCGGCTTTCTACCGCCCCTTTGCAATTTACGGGTTAAAAAAATTGTAAAAGTTAGCTTTTTCACTCTCAATATACTCTCATGTCATATTAACCTAATATTTAAAGCTTTTTATACGATCACATATTCGTTTTTAATTCACTAATAGATTAAATAAAGTTATATATTGGTGAAATTCGTGACCCAACTAAAAACGTGCTTTGGCCAAATCATAACATCTACTGTCATTTTAACATGGTTTTCAAAACTCTTCTGGTTTCTGATACTCTGATGTCTCAAGACGAGTCTCATCAGGGTGGATTTTACTTTATTTTCTTGCAATTATTCAGTATTGCAACATGGATGGGGGGATAGGAGAAATAATAGGACGTATTTCCAATCATCTCACTTTAATTTTGAAGCTACACGTTCAAGCATATCAAAGCTATTAACTATACGAAAAAAATGCTTAAGTTTTATTTACTACATACAGTACACAAACATGAGAAACCTTCACACTTTTCTTCTTTTCCCTCAGCCCATTTCATCTATAGTTCATTGTATGGCTTTTTTTCAGTAGCAAATTATTTAAAATGCTGTAAACAATAAAAATCTAAGACTCCTAGAATGAAATATCCACAGTCAAGTTTGATTTTCAAAGCGAAAGCTTGCGTATACGCGTTGTTATGTACCTCGCTTATCAATGTAGTCGACTAACCAGTAGGGATAAGACACACCATTGATTTCTGGCACACTTAATTTAATAAGTAACACCATTGATTTATAGCACACCTAAACACTGACTAAACAAAATTGTACGACACGTGTCTTATCCAGCAGCATAGCACGGTCGTTAAGCTTCTGTCTAACACTAAGAGGTACCGGATTCGATCCCATGAGCTGACCTCAATTGAAAATAATTTTTTTGAGTATATCTGTAGTGCTGCTGGTCAGACCTGGATATTTATGACACCAGGTCGATCGTTTCCTATCAGAGTTTGCCAATTTTCTCTGATTTCATTGTTGAAACGGTTCCCGATTAAAATTTGTCTAAATACCTCCCTACCTACTATGTCACCACTATTTGAGTATGATTAATGTACAATAAAATTTATGTACAATTCATAGATGTCTCGTTAATTTGCGAGTTTTCAGTGTCTCGTAATTCAGCGACTTGTATAATAAATAAAAATGCTGTATTGCTTGTAACTGGACAGGAAGGAGCATTGGGGTTTACCTGTAAGGCCTTCCTGGTATGAAATGTAATAAAAAAAACAAAAAAAAACACTTCATTGTATTAAAGAAGAGTCGACTAACCAGAAGGGATAAGACACACCATTGATTTGTGGCACACCTAATTTTATAAGTAACACCATTGATGTATAGCACACCTTAAGCACTGACTGACCAAAATTTTACGACATGTGTCTTCAACATTTCATTGTTTTAAAGAAGAGTATATAAACTCATTACTGTTAGAATTTAAGTTAGTCATCACCATCAAGACTTCGAGAGTGGTAGTCATCACCGTCGAGACTCCAAGAGTAGCTATCAACACATCAGCAGCAGAACAAAGTTAAATAGTGAAACAGTTCTACATGCGTATCTCATTTAAATTCTACGTTTTATTATTGAATTCTACCAATAAGATAAATGTTAACGCTTTTCATAATAATAAAGAAATTTTGGTTAGTTAACCAAGTAGTTATAGAAAAATTATTTAATCCTTCATCGGAACGTGACAGCGTGTTTTAAATTTTATTCATTGAATAACACACCGTGTTAAGATTTATCAACAACGATGTGTGTGTGTGTGTAGCACCTGTTGAATACATTAATTTTAACAGCATCTTGAGCCAATATCGATCGGCAGAGGGCTAGTGAGCTGCCGCAATCGTATTCCGATTGGGCATGCATATTCAACGGCGATCGAACGCAATCGAACAGTGCAACGCAATTATGCGAACGTTCGCATAATATTCCAATATGTATTCAACCAGCCTTCTCTAATATACATTCAAAGATGAGCCCAACCCCCCCCCCCACCCACCCCTTTTGCCTCCGACACTCATAAGTTCCGTACATTTTCCTCCATATCTCTCGTGAATTCAACCGACAGCGTAGACTCGTCGCTATGAAAAATGCATGAAAACAGCCCCTGCATAGTCGTTCTATGTATTATAGACCTTCCTCCACGCTTTATCCACCCCTTCTTTTACTGTATGGAGAAGGGCCAATGTACAACTACGAGTCTGATGGAGGGAGGGAGCTTGGCCGTCAGTTATTTAATAAGCAAAATCCCATCGAGATTCAGATTTAGAGCTTACAATACAAAAGTGATGGCCATCACTTCGGATTTTTATTACAAATACAATCAATCGGGATAAGAGGATCGATAGATAGATAAAGTTTGAGAGTGGTTTTTCTGAATTATGAGTACCTAAAGTGAAAACATATTAAAACGGGTAAAATGTTTTTGGGTCGAAATGTTTCTAGTGACGTCATTATATAAACAGAAAAACTTAAATGGTATTCATCTAGAATTAAAGAGAATGAATTAAATTAGTTATTCCAAGTGGATTTGTTTTGAACTTTGTAAGTTTAGCCAGTAAACATAATATGATACAATTAAACTTGCGACCCTCGATAGGATTTTTTGCAGAAATTGAATGAATAGATTTGATGTAAAATAAAAACGAATTCAATTGATCGTTTTTATAATTGTGATATTTTTTACATACCTCCTTTACGTTTCACATGGCTTTCTTGTCAGTGGTCATTTTTATCTCTTATCCGATCGTTTTCATACTTTGCCATATTGCTCATTTTGGTCATCAATACACGTTAATGTATCGTCTGCCATTACGTTGGAGATAAAATATCGTATACAACGCGTTTTAAACACGCGGAAAGTAAATCTCCCTGACGTTTAATGAGCGTTCGTCCCGTATCTTCAACATGTTCGCCTTGATATGGCGATAAAAGATTTTAATTGTTTAAACGCCTATAATTCACTCTATATTTTATGAAATTTGCTCAATAGGTTCTCATTATCTCTCTTATAAATTTAGGTCACTCATATTGTTCTGAACGTTGATAGTGATATATGCGATCGTCAGAAGATGCTGGCCGTACATTCGATTTTTATGACTACCTACGCTGCTAATTTTTTTTTTGGAATACATGGCTATTTTAGAATTAAGAATGGTTTAATTTATTACGGTCAATTGATATTTTATATATTTTTCGTGTTACTTTCGGACTTACTTTTAGTCGCTTGTATAATTTATTGATATTATTAGAAATTATCATTTTTGATACATTACATAAAAGAAAAACTCAACCCAGAAGCAGATATTGAGGAATTGAACACCATTATTAGCTCGGTTCTAACCTCGACAGTTAAGAGTTTAGGTGGATTTAGAAAATGAGTTAAATTTTGCAAAGTTTCAGTGGAAACAAGAAATCTAATTAAGCACAAAAATAATTTAGATAGAGATAATTAATTTTATTATAATTAATTTCTAGTTCGGATTCACAAATTCGAGGTTTTATTTGCAGAGTGTCAAACGAAATCCATACGGCATACGGCATCTCGCTTTATCCAAAATTGCTTTGTGTCCTTTTGGTGATATAGATGTATCTAAGGAAGTAATTTTGCTAAGATATAATATGATATAAAGGTGACCCATATGATATAAAGGTCCTCGTTTGCAAGTTTATGCAATTGAATAAGTCTCTTCCTCACTAAACCTTTTTTACGAATGAAGATGAAGATGAATCTTGACATTGGGAATGATCTGAAAATGACTTATAACTATTATATAGTAAAATATTCAAAACACAGATAGATATGATCAGAAAGAGAAACGTGAAACTATAATTTATTTTATAAAAAACATAATTTCATCATTCATTATACACCCTACTAGTGAAGTAAAAATATACAGATATGAATATATAAAAATATATATGAAGTAAAAATAAATATAATGAGAGCCTATAATGCAAATTTTATCATATAGTGTGAAAAAGATGGGTCTACATGACGAGACAGAATGTTAAACGACAGAAAACGCAAATATCGGAAGGCAATGATTGAAAATCGAAAGATCTTAAGTAGAAAGATCAAAAAAAAAAAAAAATGGTGCATGGTAAACGGTACATACTCACTTAATTTGCGCGAGCAGGATACAACAGGAACAAGAGGAACATGCTTTTCCTCCCGTATTCTGCGCGCGCACATTAATACGGGAGGAAAAGCCTGTTCCTATTGTTCCTGTTGTATCCTGCTCGCGCAAATTAAGTGAGTATGTACCGTTTACCATGCACCATTTTTTTTTGATCTTTCTAGTTAAGATCTTTCGATTTTCGATTTTTGCCTTCCGATATTTGCGTTTTCTGTCATTTAACATTCTGTCTCGTCACGGAGACCGGAAAAAGATATAGTTATAGGCGTTTAAAAAATTAAAATCTGACAAAATAAGTGGAGGCGGAAAGTTAGCTGTCTTCATCATCAATATTTTTGGATTTTTAAGAGTATTTATTAAGATTTTATTTCACCATAGTAATAGCGGAAGAATTTTAATCTCTATTGGCGGCTAAACCTCGCAAAATGGAAAAGTTTTAAAGCAATCGGAAGAATGTAGGAAATATTGTCTGACTGATAGGCGAAGTAAACCTAATATGAATCTTGTAATAATAAAAATAAACAAAACTAGATCTGGTGACTTTTATACATAGCTTTAACCAAACACTGAGCAAACTATGACCAAATTAATTATCATGATTATATTTTAAAAATATTGTTGCGTAGGAGTGGGTAGAGGATCCAAATAAAAGACCAAAGTCGCTTCACACCATTTATTGGGTGATTAAAGAGATCCACGCACTGCCAGTGCTCCGTCCAGAATGTCTTGATATGGCCTTGAAGTACCTGTTTATAAAGGGCAGGTCACTCATTGCATCTTCGACGTCCGTTTACTTTCCCAATGTTTAGGCACATACACGGATATGCAGTCCCACGGTCCAAGGCACTCAATCCCACCCTTTCGCGTTGTCAGTTCTGATAACCCTTGTGAGAAGCGACCGAGTGCTGTTACCGACCACTTAGTCAATTCGGGGGGTCTCCATTGTTAGCCGACTTGTACTTAAGCCTAGATTTTATCATCAAAATCAATTATAACGAAGGCTACTTTTTCGAAAAAGTTACAGTATTATTCCTTTGCTGTTTGATTTTGGATTGTACTTTCACGAATAGACGTGTGTATGTATGTATGTATAAAATGTACATGTAGTT
Source organism: Arctopsyche grandis (assembly GCF_051622035.1). Taxonomy (NCBI): domain Eukaryota; kingdom Metazoa; phylum Arthropoda; class Insecta; order Trichoptera; family Hydropsychidae; genus Arctopsyche; species Arctopsyche grandis. The sequence goes on along the minus strand of NC_135363.1, from coordinate 29,825,312 downwards.
CTACTAATAATATAATATTCTGTTTTGCAATTGTTATGAAATATTAAAATAATAAATCAAATGATGTTTGAATATAGCCGTTGTTATACAAAAGTCGATTTTCACGTAAGTTTGTTACGATCGGGATAATGTTACGATAGTTGAAAGTGTATCGTTCAAACAGTGCGCTACGAGTTGAATTTAAATTTAGCAATTTTCCATGTGTAACTTGAGCCGATAGAACAACATTGCGGTTAATAACAAAAGGCAACACTCGTGTGTATACAATGGCGTAACTAGCGCCCCCGCAAGTCAACATTGTGGGCGATGAACCGGAGAGGTCAAGTCACAATGTGAATAGCTGTTGTGATTTCACAAAACTATTTGCTTATATTTTTGTCAATATTATCTCGAAAACTGATCGAACGACCCAATAAATTTTTCTTGGTTCAATATTCTACACTAAAAATTTATTTAAATAGGTAAAATTTGCTAAGGTACTAGTAAGTATTCGACCCCCTATGATTTTCTGTACAATTGCCTAGAATAGAGGTTTGCAAACTCATTAGTCAACAGAGCCAATTAATATTGTAGCATATGCGAAAAGGAGCCGCCGTTTTAATTGGTTTTCGAAGACTATCTCCAGGCTTAAGTCAGCTGACAATGGAGACCGCCGAATTGACTTAGTGGTCGGTAACGGAACTCCCGCTAGAGCTCTCAGAACTGACGGCGCGAAAGCGTGGGACTGCGTGCCGAGACCGTGGGGCTGCATATCATATAAACAAACGTGTCGAGGAAGATGCACTGAGTGACCTGTCCTTTATAAGCAGGTACTTAGGCCATACCAAGGCTTTCTGGACGGAGCACTGGCAGTGCGTTGATCTCTTTAATCACCCAATAAATGGTGTGAAGCGACTTTTGCCTTTTATTTGGATCCTCCACCCACCCCTACGCAACAATATCAACAGTAGAACGATTTAGATTGCTTTTAAGTGCCAAAATTCTTAAACATAAACTTAAACCAGAAACGTAGACGATGTAGTGTTTAGCATATTGACTTTCAAATATAACGGTCACGGGTTCGAATCCCACTGGCTGCAGCTGGCCAGAATTTAGTTTGTGACTCCAGATCGATCGTTTACTATCAGAATTTTTCAATTTATCTGATTTTCACTGAAACGGTTCCAAAAAATTGTCAACCTTTACATATTTTCTAGCATCTCGAATTTCGCTGTTTCGTTTAAAAATGATGCAAATTTGTACATAAATGTGTTGCAAATTTCATGTTTCTATGTTTCGAAATTTGACGATTTGTATAAAAGAATATGTTTAGAAAATGTAAGTATATCAAAAATTTATCCATATATGTATGTACATACATATATCTTTATATTATGCATATATGATGCTTTGTTAAAATTATTCTTAAAAATTGTATATCGATGTTTGTAATTGGCCAGAAAGGCACATTGGAGTGACCTGTAAGGCCTTTCTGGTATATGTATGTAAAAAAATAAATATAGGTACACTGTTTATTACTAAATGAACTTTAATTAAAGTTTTGAGTCTTAATTAAACTTAGTCATAGGTACACTGAATAAAACTTCATATCATACTTAAATATGATCTTATTTATTGATAAAAATTAAATGGTAAGTAAGGTATCCATAAAATTAAATCATGACAAAGACTGACAAACACTTAATATGAACAATGGCCTTGCATTTCCGTGTAAAGTGTGGGTAAGTCAGGTTTGTATGTTGTTGTTAATTTCAGGCACGATCCTATTCAATAAAACGACATTTCAATTTATTCTTGATAGGGTTCATGCTCTAAAAATTTTGTTCGCATGAATATGTAGAACCGAAAAATGAAATAACAGCAAACGCTAGTGTTTTTTAAATGATCATATGAGCCAGGAATAGTATTCCAGGTGTTAAAAATCATCATGTTTTCCATCTCCAGGTCTTTCAAAACAGACCACTTGTGCTATGAACTGTTCATGTTTGTTTTTCTCCATTATTTTCATACCAACACAAAGACTTTCAAATTTAGATCTCCAGAATTCTTTGTTTTTTAAATCCAGAAATTGCATTTCAAAGTTCCAATGTCAACATTAAAGAAATAAATTTAACAAAGGCTAACGTCGTTTTGCTGTTTCTGAATACCTGAAAATGAATGAATTTACCATTAATATTACTGAATGTGTGATTTACGAAGTTTTAAATCGAACGCTGAAAGATGTTCCCTGAAAAACTATATCCATCTTAAGTTGACAATAAATACATAATTTAATTAAATAAAGTAATTATTTTAAAATTGCGTTCGGTTAATTTTATTGAGCAAATCTCAGTCTTTCAAATATTTAATGTTAAGAGTGTTAAATAATTTATAAAACAAATTTTCGACCTCAAATTCAACACGAGTCGTTGATGGCGTTAATCCGCTCTGGCGTTATAGCTTAACCCTTTTGGAAATTTTTAATTACGCCGGTCTTCTTTTTTCCATAAATCTCATTTGAGATATCGACGTTGGATTCTGATCTGACGTTCCCCGTAATACCATAAAGATTTCCCGTTTTGCGAGGCAGTAAATCAGGATGGCAGGACGTATCCTGACAAAACCGATTCCCACACCCCCATCGTGACGAAGGACCAAGTTGTATAGTAAAAGTTGGAACGAAACCACCCCTTTGAAAAAAATAAAAAAGAGGTGGAACCAGAGAGAACAACATAAATAGAAACGCCAGAAAACCGCGTATGTGCGTAACAAATTTATTCAACGTCAAAGTCGAAAAACTAATGAAAGTTTCGTCGACGAAAAAAGGGAACTAAATCTAAAAAAGGGCGAAGATGTGTATTCTGTTACACGAATGGCAGCAAAAAATAATAGATAACAAACAACAACGAAACAAAAAGTTTTCCTATCGGAGTGAATTCGCATAATACGATCTCATGCATTTCACCATTATTGAATTCCTCACATAATTTATATAATTTATATTCATATATACATTTTTCAATTACATCTAGTTTTCAGTTACAGTGTTTATTGTATTATTATTGTTTGTAAGCGTTGTTAAAAACTGTTTAGTATCGCTATAAATCCCGCTTTAACTGCCGTTCCATTTGTGCGCGAGCTTTTACTCGCTCTCATATTAATTATCAAATGAAAGCAGGGGATTTTCCACGTGAAAATTCGTTTTTAAAATTCGTTTTCCGAGCCATAAAAGCCTGTGACGCCTTTGTGTCGTATTTCATGCGAATTTAAACTGCAAAACTAGTCGCAAAATCGGTCAGTCTGTTTTAATTCCTATTGAAGCAGAATCCATAAAACCGTATTTTCCTCGTATTAATATTTCAAGATTTGATTTTATGCTAAAAGCGATTTTTAAAAGCACTTATATTTAATCCACAAGCTAAATAACAAATTGTATTTTAAAGCTTTACATTGTATTGTTGTTGTAAACTTGAGTAAAACAGCAGATAAAGACGAATGGTACTTTAAAATTTCAATTAAATAGATTGTTCCACTTCAGAGGAAAATAATAAAGTCTAATTATTAGCTTTTGCGACGCAAGACCAGACAAATGAAGCGCAGTACGACAAAGATTAGTTATAAATTCATTAATTTAAATCATATAAAATAATGCTTGATATGGATTACAAACAATGAAAATAATAATGCTATAAGTAAGTGCGTGGAAAAAATTAGCATCGGAATAAAATTTAATATTTGAACTTGAAGAGAAATTAATCGCTCGGGTAGAATTGTAAGAACCGAAATTTCACCGATTTATTTGTCGAATAAATAACGAGTAAACTCTGCTTAGTGTAGCCTTACACAATCTTATTAAAATTAAGCCTTGTTTATGGCAAAATGTAAGCGAAAATATTTGTTTAATATGTATTGCGTATTTAACTATCGAGATTGATGAGAGAGATTAGTTTTATAAAAATCAAATACGGCTCCAATCAAAACTTTAATAATTATTTAATGCAACTACTTAGAAAACTAGCACCGAATCAATTAATTGTTCTGAAAAAACGGTTTACAGAAGGTTAGATAGTAAATTTTGAATAACGAAAAATGTCAAAACGGACTCAGGATTTCTGATTGAAGCTTACGTATATTATATGTACATATGTATTTACTAACAAAAAGTGCTTTTTAACAATATTTATACATCATTTATATGAGCATTGCTTAAATATTCCGTTTTCCATTAATGTAATACAATATATTTCAAGGCAAAACAAAACATCTGTTATATTATAAATTTGGAAATTAATGCTTTGTATGTTTTTTACCTTATTTCGTCTGCTTTGAAAGTTGACATTTTTTATTTAGATCCACCTAATTAAATGTATGTATATAATATATACATAGGTTTTTGTAGGGCTTGGAGTCCGGGATTAAAGGGCGACCGTTCAAAAACGCTAGAGCATAATCGGACAGTGTGTTTTTCCCTCTTTATTTCAGTAGTTTGAGAATCCATTTGAAGCAATATCTATAGGTTTATATTTTGTAGTTGTACAAATATGTAGATTAACTTTGAGAGGTAATTCTCGATGAATATATTGATTTATTATTATAAAGTTTCCATACATATGTAGAATCATATTCAAGAAAAGAGATAATTAATTCATTGTTAACTCAAGTATGTATAGGAAGTTTGTCCATACTGAGAGACGAAGTGAAGTTAATATAAACTTTGTAAAATTGCTCGAAATTCTAATATTATGTGAAATTTACTCTTTAATATAGTTATGTATTTACATAATATATGTTATGTGTGTGGGTATGTGGCGGACGCGTGTTGGTGTATATGGAGATTTAAAAAAAAACAATTTTAGACTACCAGGAGTATAAGTTATGCATAGGGATGTAGCGAGACGACCGATTGTGTCAAGGAGATGCGGTGAAGGGGGGGGGGGTAGTGGGGAAGTGGGGGGGGTATGGAGCGTTTGACATGTGCTCCTGATATTGAGCGAGTTAGAACGGGTGGCGTCAGCTTTTTTATTAAAATCACTGTATTTCGACAGGCTGAAGGACACAAAATTAAGAATTAATTAATTAATTAATTAATCCATTGAGACATCTATGGATTTAGAATTGTACATAAATTTTTACATATTGTACATACATAAATAAAATTCAGATATTTGTAACAGCGAGTAGGATGATTTTTGTCAATTTGAGGTACCGTTTCAACAATGAAAATCAGATGAATTGGCAAACTCTCATAAGAAACGATCGACTTGGAGTCACAAATATATCCAAGTCTAACAAGCAGTATTAAAGATTAGCACGGGATCGAACCCGGTAAACATAAACGCGACCACCGAGCCATACTGCTATATGAATCGTCTACATATGTACATATGAATGAATCGACTTACGTAGCTAAGACGGAATATATTCCAACTACTCAAAATACATTACAACTGAAAATACACTTCAAATATAACGGTAGTTGGTACCAAGTTGGATCGAATATATTCCAACTAGTCAAACTAGCAGTATCAAAGATTAGCACGGGATCGAACCCAGTAATCTCTCAGTGTTAAGCATAAACGCAACCACCGAGGCATACTGATGTATATTAGCCAGCAGCATAGCTCGGTTGTTAAGCTTCTGCTTAACGTCGTGAGGTGCCGGGTCCAATCCCATGGCTGGGCCTCGAGTGAAAATGTATTTTTCAGAGTATGCTGCTGGTTAGACCTGGATTTGTGACTCCAGGTTGATCGTTTCCTATCAGAGTTTGCCAATTTTCTCTGATTTCATTGCTGAAACGGTTCCCGGTAAAAATTGGCCAAAAATCCTTTCTATATATACAATATATCACCAATAATTTGCGTTTGATCAATGTTCCACGATGCTCTCCAAGAGGCGGAGGGCATCAAGGTGGGCGGCGAGACGATCACCAATATAATATATGCTGATGACACGGCACTAGTCGCTGAAAATTTAGCAGACCTGCAAAGATCTCTAGACCGTGTACATCAAGAAAGCAATCGAAGAGGTCTGCGCATAAATCTAAAGAAGACAAAATTTATGATAGTAGATAGAATGCAAACAGACACCGGGAATCTAACCTTGGATGGAGAGGTGATAGAAAGAGTAAAAAGATTCAAATACCTGGGTACCTGGCTGAATGAAGAGATGAACCCAGATGAAGATCTAAGAATCCGCATCCAGATGGCTAGAACAGCATTTGTAAAAATGAAGGCGGCGCTTACAAACAAGCATCTCAATCTTCATACGCGGTTGAGATTCGCGAAGAGCTACGTCTGGACAGTATTACTACACGGATGTGAGACGTGGACTCTGAAAACCAAGATGATCAGCCGCATTGAAGCTTTTGAGATGTGGGTCTATAGGCGTATGTTGAAGATTCCGTGGACCAAAAAGATATCAAACGAAGCTGTCCTCGGCATGATGGGGAGAGGCAGGGAACTTGTTTCTGTCATCAAGCGGAGAAAGATGGAGTACCTCGGACACATGATACGGGGTCCAAAATACGAATTTCTCCGTTTGATAACCATGGGGAAAATAGAAGGAAAAATGGATTGGCAGGAAAAAGTTATCTTGGCTTCGAAATATGCGCATGTGGACCGATATGAGCGCCGAAGAGCTGTTCCGAGCCGCTGAAGACCGATGCGGATATATTCAAATAATTGCTGAGGTGGTCGCCAACGTCCGGATGCGGACAAGGCATTAACAAGAAGAAGAATGTTCAATAGATAAGTTTGTATACGATTTGATAGATGTCTCATTGATTTGCGAGTTTTTCAGTGTCTCGTGATTCAGTTACTTATATAATGAAAAATATTGCAATATTTGTAATTGGCCAGGATGGCGCATTGGGGTTGCCTGTAATGCCTTCCTGGTATGTGTTGTCATAAAATAAAAATAAAATTATATAAAATATAACTTTATTTTAATTCGTATATTAATCCCTTTCTGAGGCCACCCGTTGAAATCAATGGGCACAATTATATTATATATTAATAACATGCGAATACTGACCGCGCCTAGTGCCGATTACCTTGGTGAACGCAATAGAATAAGTACACACATTTGACTGTGAAATACTTTTGATTTCTCAATGCAACATTTCATTACACGCCCAGTCTCATAAATTCAACTTACTATGTACTTCCAATATGGAGTCCATATTGTGGACGTTTTACTTCAATAAATGTTTTTTTTTCGCTTTGTCCCCTTTGAACATTTAAAGGCGACCAAAACCCGTTATGCCGAATCCAAAAAGGGCGTCAGTGTCCCAAATGGCCGCAAATCGACGCGATTCTAAAACGATAACATTCGAAATCCGCGGGTGGGGTCTGTCCCACCCCCCCACGACTGACAAATAATCCCTCGGTCGAATGATGTTGACCCGGCCGTCGGCTGGACCCGTCGATCCGTCTTTTTCGCTTGGTCTCCCCAGATTTATCTGGCCTCGTCTTGATATTTTATTGCGGCACTTTGTAGCTAGCGAGCACAATGCGCCCAAATTACCGGTCGAGGAAAAATACCGCTTTTTTACCGCGCTCAGCCCCCTTCGGCCACTTCCCTCCCCCTCCCCTTCATCCCGAGAATGGTGCGAATCAATCAAGGCACCTCTGAGGCAGAAGTTTTTAACCTTTTTTGGTACTGATGAAAGCTAGAAAGATTTGTGAAATGAATTTAAAGTGTACTCTCGATTAACCGGGCTCAAGGCCGCGTCTATCATATGCTCGATTTTGTAAAAAAATTTTTACAACATTTTTTGTCACAATTTTTACAACGCATGCACACTCATTATCGCCCGTTCAACCGAAAGGATGAGAACGAACTGAAGGAAATACAATACCTGACCATTTTACTTGAACCACTTGCCATATGCGGAAACGTTCACATTTTTAACACAAAACCGTGCTCCACTAATACGAGTTTTTAGCTCGAAATTTTATCGATTTCAAATTCAGCACACTTCCAATTAACCCTTTTAAACGAAAACAAAAACAGTGTGGCCAGAACACTATCTCAATAAACATGTTTCAATAGAAAATAATCAATATAAAATAGTATTAACGTTGGGAAAAAATCCCAAGTGAAAATACTTACTTTTGACTTTTGATTTGAACTGGACGACTACTTAGACAGATTTGAAAGCTAAAAAGTACTACAAATGAAAGATAAAATACCCGAATATAGATTCCAATATTCATTTTGAACAAAAAATTGAAAGATTTTGAGACATCAACCGAACAACACCAAGATATAGAAAAATCGCACGTTTTAAAAAACACATATATCTCCGAATCTCGAGCCAATCAACATTTTCTATTACCAGATTCGTGTTCACTGGGCATAGATCTATAAGAAAAGTCATATCTCGTATCTGAACTAAAATTTGTGTTTGTTAATTTGAACCGTGTTTGTTAATTTGAACTAAATTAACAAACACGGTTAATCCGAACTATCAACTTTTGATATAGAAACGATATCCGCATCACTCGAGGATTTATGTACTTAACTTATTACTAAAATTGCTTTAACACTAAAATTAATTTCTGGACTGATGCAGCATGTAAATATGCTGGAGAAAATTGAAACTGATCAAAGCAATCAGAAACTGTAGAAACACATACAAAGGTTGATTTACAAATTTAAGGTTGTGTATGTACGTATTCGCCGATGATTGTCAAATTACATTGATTCAGCATACTCGCTTTATCCACAATTATTTAGCGTACCTTTGGTGATATTTGTAGACGAATCTAAGAAAGTAATTTTGTTAAGGTAATACTTAAAAAAAGATTTATACGAGCCCTACTTTGTAGACTTTGTCGTAAAGTTGCAAGTTTATGCAATTGCATAAGTCTCTTCCTCGCCAAACTTTTTTTACGGCTGAACAGACTCCATAGAATTAAATACCTTTACGTTGGGGATGTCTTAAAAATGGCTTATAACTAGTATAATATAAAGATCGTAAAATATCGCATTTCGGAATAGACGCTCCCAGTCCAAAACACAGATAGGTGACATCGGAAAGAGAAACGTCAAAAAAGTGGTCTTGGCCATCTTCTTTTATAAAAACATATTTGTATTTATTATTAAATAGCAAATTGCTTATGAACTATTTCACAAATAACAGTTTTAAACTAAAACTAACGACTATAATATAGTATAAATTAACAAAACTATAATTAGTAACATTTTCCATTAATCTGTATATTTCAGATACAGATACCTTACTCGATCCCTTCACAATCCAATAAATCTATTTCCATGTTGGGAATAATCTTTCTCCATGATAGAACCATGTTATTGGTTTTACTGTTGGCCAGGGATTTGATATTTTTTTTTTTAAGTAATTGATCAAGTTATCATCTTCCTCAGCAAGAGTTTTAAGAACATCAGCTCGGTAAAGCCGTTTCATTAATGATATGACATCTTGGTCCATGGGTTGAATTGGACTTGTAACATTAGGCAGTAAAATTTGGACCGTCATAAGTCATAAGACCGTAATAAAAAAATTCATAAGACCGTCTTTTTTTATTTATACATATATTATAGTTTCATTCGGATGATAAGAAGAATTATCCACAAAAAATCCTGTTTTCCCAACCAACCCCTTATTTTTTTAAAAAATATCTCACTTCAGGAAACTATTTGATTTTGATTTTGACTTTTAAATGCTTTTTATTATTACTAAACTTTGTTCACAATACATCTTATATCTATTTTAATAGCTACTGATCTGCTGATCATTTTCTATTTTACAATTTAAATTTAATTTGGTTAGTAATCATAGTATTATATTATTCTAATGTTAATGTACAGCATAATTGGAAAAATAGCTCATAAACCTATTTACAATTCTTATAAATGCTCATAATACATCTAATACATAATATTAATTAGAGACTCTCTAAAGTCGATGACCTAAAGCAGATTGTGTTTAGGTAATCTGTGTTTATACCTGAAGGGTATAGACATTTTGTTGTAATCACCGAGACTCTTCACAAGTGGTTATTAGTAAATCTGTAATAGATTCTACTGGTTAGTTTGTTAGTAAAATCTGTAACAAACGGAATATTATATATGGAACCCATTTAGTCTTCAACCAATCTTCGAAGAACTCTCTATAAATCTATGGTCCTTTTTAATTATAATAATCAACAGGAACATTTTTATTATTTTAGATCCGAGCTGATTTCTATGAGTAATAGAGATAAAATCTGTTTTAAATGATCAAGCTAAAATATGTATCTGTACGCCTCATTTCATGTAGATTTGAGGCTGGTGTATGTATGTATTTATGTATGTGTATTTTTATGCTATAAATGTTATAAATCTGTTTTGAGCGTATGTTTCGCCAGTTTTCAAAGAATGGTTGATGGGTTGCTTTTCGGCACGGAAGTTAAATTTGATAATACGCTCAACAAAGCGCTCGATAAGTTCAATGAAAAAATTTCGACAAAAATGTCACAACTTCATCGCGATATCAAACGTCAAAGTTCGCCGTAACGAAATGAAATATCTTTAAAGTTTTCGCATGTGATTATATTATTTTCCACCATTTTCCAGTATTGAACGCGTGCTCGTCTCTCAACTTTTCCGAAACCCCCTCTCGTTCCTGTTTTTCCCCATCCCGACTCCACTTCCGAGATGAAGTTTCATAAAGCGCTGTACGTTTTTCATGAAAACCTCAATAGAGCCATGTTGGGAATGATAAGAGTAGTTTTGAAAATTTTTTACTGAACCCTGACAGACATCGAATAAATTTTATTATTATATTACATATAAACATAGTACGAAAAAGTTTTTCTCGCCAAAATTAATTATAGCTTGATATCTTTGTGTAAAATATACGTATTTCAATTTTTTTTGTGTAATTGATTGCCCAATTGAGTGAATTTAATCATTCAAATACACTGACTTCTTTAATATAATACATACATAGAATTATGTATATGAAATTTTATTCTTGAAACAATACAAAATTAAATAAAAGAATAAGTAAATTATTCTTTAATACGACTGATATTTAAAAAAAAATTGTTGTGAAATTTTGGGCTAGTAAAAAAATTGTTTATTTGTTTTATTTAAACACTATATTGTCATTTATTTTTAAATAAAATATATAGTAAAAAATGATAAAAATATGTATCTAAGATCTATTTAAAAAGAAGTTTTATTAAAATTACGTGATGTATATAATTACAATTTTCAATAGAAAGTATGACACATAATATTCAAAATGTTTGATTTTTAGATTTACAGAAGAAATGTTTAGTTTCGGTGTTGTTAAATAATGATTTTTGCAAAATGGTTTTAATATTCAAATATTCAAAATTTTTCCTATACTTAACCGCATGCAATAGAGAGAAAATTGATTCATAGTTATTCTTATATGAAATATAAACATTGGGGCTTTTTTTCTGCAATACATACAATTTTTCAATCTCACAATAGCATATTAGATATTTTTCTCGTAGTTGAAATCATTGAGCCGCGTGATTAATACGTTTTCGCGGAAAATTCTCTTGTGTGTCCGCGGAAAACTTGCAAGCGCGCGGTTCGCCGACGTGGAAAACCTCAAAAATCACTACGTATTACTTCGCACGGCAGCATGGTAGGATGGGAGAGCATAGTGGGGGGAGGGCGCCGGAAAAACGGAAAAGTTTTCCCGGGCGAGGAAAATTTTTGCACATCATCCCTGAGGAGAAATGAACTGGCGTAAGAGCCACTTTGTTCCTTCGTCTACACGCACATAACTTCTGCTTCTTCATTTTCCGCACTCTTTCCTTCGTCAGACATTATTACGGACGAACGCACACACACACACACTAGTAAAGGCCGCGTCGCCGCGCTGCGGGGCCTTTTAAAGCGAATTGCACTTTTTACGGGGAAATTTACAACACGGTAGCGAATTTATTATTTCCTCGTGGGCGCCGTTTCGCGCGAATTACACTCTTTTTTTTGTGTTACTTAAATTTTTTTACCGGCTCCCTTTTATTGTTTTGTATGTGTCTTCGTGTTATTAAATATTCAAGGATTACTCGAATTACATCTCCTGATATTTCGCACTTTCATTCATATAAAAACATGCACGAATGTAAACCTAAGGTCACCAGAATTTGAATAAAATGAAAAAATATACATATCATTATTATTCGTGAATTTAATATACAAAGGAAAGCATCCGTCAACTATTCATTAATGTAATGTGATACAGGAATAATGTAGTTTCAATTTATAAGATTAAATCAAATTACGCTAAGTGATTGATCAATGTGCATTAAGCTAACGAACACACACTGCAAATTGATCTTATTGTACTCATTTGTAAAGAAAAATTAAACAAATCATACAATTTATAATTCAATATCATTATAAAGATAACAGTTTAGTAAAATAAAGAATCCTACAAGACAGCTTTGATATGCACTTAATGTTATTATGTCTCAGCTCCGATACTAAATATTTTCGAAATAATTTTTTCTAGCGCAATCATTACATTAACTTACTATATATAATATTTTTTGTACGTATAATATGTTCAAATCCATCCATTATGAAGAAAATGATTTTCTTTTGCAAAAATCATTTGCATTTGCAATTCGAAAAGCAGATGCTCGATTATCATCGGTGCGACTATTATTTTAATCACAGCATCTGCGCATTTTATGGTTTAAAGTTTTGCTTTCTATATTTTTAATAATGAGTGTTTGCACGATTTGTGTAATTATTTTCATTTTTCGCAGGAAAATTCAATCCTATTCTATACATAAATATTATTTTCATTACAGAAATATTTGTTGAATCTGAGTAAAAAAAACCATTTTAGTTTTTAATATATTAACCACATTCAGTTGAGTTGTACTCATTGTTTTATTTGGTATTATAATAGTTATATAAAACATGCGCATTTTTCAATTATTATGTAGTTTTCAGGTACTTGAAAAAGGCAACCTTGATATTTGTATGCTGAAGTGTATGCTTAATATATGTATGTAATACTGTCTGTCTAATAAATTATTAATAATGCACATACATTATATATACATAATATATAACCAATATAATGGTAGACAATTTGAAATTCAATTTTGAATGAACTACATCGTATATTTTGGAATTAAGTATTTTTATAATATTTATATTCTATAACAGCGGTAAGCATACACAAATAACGTAACAAATAATAATAACAAATAATAGTAACAAATAATAAGTGAGAAATAATATTGAATTGAATCATTAGAGCTTTTTTTTAGCGAAATAAAGATAAATTTATTATTTATTTTGAAAAGAAACACGCCCTTACACTGTACAAACATTCACGGAACAGTAAAGTGAAAAATTTGGTTCATGTCGTCTTTTGTTATCGGAAAAATGCTACCTTTCGAAACGTGCGTGTATTCAAGTTTTTCCAGGTCAAACGCGAAAGCAACCGAGGAAAACTCAGACGAGCCAAATTTTTCTCTCCTAGTCCAAAAAAAGAAGTCCTTTTCGAACGCATTAATGAATAATACCCCTCCTTGGGGAAGGTGGCACGTCTCCATTCAATTTGAAGATGGGTGGTTTAAAATACACCTTTGTTTTTCTGGGGAGACTTTCGGGTTCGGTTCTTCGCCACCTGGTACAAATTTTATGAATATTTAATCTAGAAAAAGGGCCCGGCACGTTAACGGGAAAATGTGACGGCGGGCGTGTAGATAGGGAGGTAAGAAGGGGTTGTATAGTATGCATTATTCATGCCACACGTGATTTTCTCTTAATATAAATAGTACCTTCACCTTATAAACAACGGTGGCACTGCGTGGAAAATCGGAAAATATGAAGTTGTACACTGTCTTGTGTGCTTATGAAAAGCCATAATTTCATTTTAAGGGGGGCACTACACTAGGATAAGTCACTCGAACCTCCATTCTCATGAAACACTTAATTGTGATTTACACTAGAACATATAGATTTCATATTCCTATGCTCAAGAATGCAAAAAGTCAAAAATAAATAATTGAAAATCATGTTTAGCACATCAAAATGTACATGTTTTCTACCACTTATGAATTAACACAACATACCATGTACATGTCTGCCACTTATGAATTAACAAGAACTATGGAAAAACTAACAATAATCACACTAACAAATGAGTGAAAGGTCTTACAAAATATATTTCTACCCTTTAGTCATAAATACAGATTACCAAATCAGAATTTGCTTCAGTTTTTCGACCCTAAAGAGCATTATTAAGATATTATTAAAATTGTACATACATATTTCAAATACTAACATCAAAAGAGGAGTAAAATTGAGGCTAGTTAAACTCAACTAATACGAACATGGTATATCAAAAATAATTTCTTAACTTTGTTCATTTTCTTAATGTTTGTTTGGATGGGCCTTTAAAAATACCCAAAGAACAATTAATATGTCTTAAAAATAAAAAAAATCATATATTTATATTAATCATTATTTTAGTTTATTTTAAATAGCACTTTCAAGCCATAAATTTGTAGATTTTCCCATTTGAAATGCTTAAAAGTAAATCAGAATGCATAAATTGCAATTTGCTGGTTCAAACTTTGTCTGCACGTATGGTATGTTTTGAAAATAGCGCAAGCTTTAAAATTTGTATTTATTTTTTATTATATTGTCAGCGTGGAAAAGCTGCAGGTAGCCCACATCCCACAGCGTCCGGAAAACTATCGGAAAACTCTAATGGAAAACAGTTATCTCGGTTCACATTATCCGTGCGGTCGAAAAGCTTTGCGCCATTGCTATTTTGCTGCAACGGGCAGAAAATTAAAACGGTCACATTAAACTATTCAAAAAGTACAAATTTTTAACAAATCAAACATACATGAATAAAAGTCCGATTTTGATTTCTAAATGATTTTTATTATTAATATATTATGTTCACAATTCAACTTGTATTTATTTTAATAGCTACTGATCTACTGATAATTTTCTATTTTACAATTTTATTTTATTTTTGTTTGATGACAAATGTCTTTACCCTTCAGGTATAAACACAGATTACCTAAACACAATCTACTTTAGATCATCGACTTTAGAGAGTCATTAATTAATATTATTAGTATTAGATGTATAATGAGCATTTATAAGAATTGTAAATCGGTTTTTAAGCTCTTTTTCCTAGTATGCTGTACATTAACATTATAATAATATAATACTATGATTACTAACAAAATAAAATAAAAATTGTAAAATAGAAAATTATCAGTGGGTCAGCAGCTATTAAAATAGATATAGGATGTATTGTGAACATGATTCAGTAATAATAAAAAGTATTTAATCAAAAAAATATACAAACGTGTGTATATTTTCTAAGATTTACTTTGTACATTGAAAGTGTGTGTAGCTTAAGCGTAGACTTTTCCATTTTCAGTTGTTCTTATTGCATGGGTTTATTGCAATGAGCGTTGTATGCGAGTCGATTGTACGGTCGGATGCATCAGAGCGGGTTTATCTCCGGTTCGCGGTCTTAGAAAGGTCCCTCTGGGTACAAATGTGGTGTACAAGCTATTACTTGTTGGGTGAGATTGCGCATCCGGTTGCAGTTTGGTCTAATAGTCCCGCGATGCAACTGCAGTAATGGGCTATGCGACCGATGCAGTTGCACACGCTTCCGGAAAATTAACGCGCGCGAAAGATTCCGCCACGCAAAAATATCTCTTAGAACCAGGGCTGTCGATTTGTCGAAGAGAAATCTTTATTAATACTATATAAATTCCCAATTTGACTATTCGAAAATATATCAAAATCGTCACAGTATGTATGTTACGACTTGATTTACTTAGATTTTTTTTAATATATCCAAAATTAGCTGCTGCACAGCCCTGCCGATTTTCACTACCACTGGTGTGTCGACATGGTGCATATATATACATGTATTTATGTACTTTTAAGATTGCTTTCGCCAGATTGAAATAAAAAAGGGCAACAAAGTGCACAATACAACTGCATTGTTGGAATTTGCATGCTGGTCGTAAAGTGCATCACATGTCAAATGTCAAGAGAATAAAACTCAACGGCAATAAAAAGAATTTTTAAGTATTTTTGATTATAATAATACTTAAATTTATTGACCGGCGATGTCTGGCTTTGCTTTGCGTTGCTCGGGTGGATGAAAGCTGAAAAATATCATTTAAAATCGGTCCACGCCTAAAGTTTGTGGTCTACCTCACGGGACCGAAAGTGAAACGCCCGAAAACGTAAATATCGGAAGGCAAAGATCGAAAATCGAAGGATCGTAAGTCGAAAGATAAAAAAAGGGTCTCTCTCCCCCCGTCATACATACTCACTTAATTTCCGCGAGCAGGATACAACAGGAACAAGAGGAACGGGCTTTTCCTCCCGTATTCTGCGCGCGCACATTAAACAAGGCTGTATGACAAAAAGTGAGCTAATTTCACCGCATGCCACTCATATATATTATATATATATATATATATATATATATATATATATATATATATATATATATATATATACATACATAGTACCGTTTACCATGCACCATTTTTTTTACTAACCTCCTTTACGTTTCACATGGTTTTCGTTTAAGAAGTCATTTTTTATATGTCTTATCTCTTATTTGATCTTTCGACTTAATATCTTTCGATTTTCAATCTTTGCCTTCCGATATTTGCGTTTTCGGGCGTTTCACTTTCGGTCCCGTGAGGGAGACCGGGAAAAGACACATCATTGATTTGTGGCACACCTAATTTAATAAGTAGCGCCATTGATTTGTGGCACACCTTATTTAATTAGTAATACCATTGATTAAAAGCACACCTTAAACACTGAATAACCAAAATTGTACGACACGTGTCTTCAACACTTAATTATTTTAAAGAGTAAATAAGCTCATTACTGTTAGAATATAAGTTTGTCATCACCATCAAGACTCCGAGAGTGGTAGTCATCACCAAAGCGAGGCGCGTGGATACGCCAGCTCGAAATAAATGGGTTCCTTTTGAAATTGACAAAAGAATTTTAGACTTGTACATATTTTTTTACAAATTGTACATACATAATTAGTCACCGGACCCAGAAGGTGCCGCGTATTGTTCAAAGGTTGTAAATGCATTGTTAAAGGTTTGACGAACCTTTTTTACAAAGGATTTACAACAATGGAACAATGGATAGCACTGTGACTATCGTACCTCTATACATAATACAGAAGATTTGTGACAGCAGGTAGGATGATTTTTTTTTGCCTATTTTAAGGAAGCGTTTCAACAAATTCAAATTGGCGAATTATGATAAGAAACGATCGACTTGGACTCACAAACATCCAAGCCTGACCAACAGTATAGCAGTAGAATGAATATTACCTATACATTGAAATTTATCTATTTACTAGCGTCATAATTTTACTTATTATTATGATTTTTACTAAAATAAAATAATATCGCGCGCTCATATTACCATTATTAACCTATGCTTCACCTGTATGGAATAACGCCTCGAATACTAACCTTTCCAAGCTCCAAGTAATACAAAATAAATCCCTAAAAATAATTTATAATACACCCATATATACTAACCTGAAAAAACTGCATGCCATGTATAATATTCCGTTTGTTACAGACATTAATAACAAACTAACCAGTAGATTCTATGACAGAATCACTAATAACCATACTAACACACTTGTGAAGAGTCTCGGTGATTACAACAAAATGTCTATACCCTTCAGGTAACACACATTACCTAAGCACAATCTGCTTTAGGTCATCGACTTTAGAGAGTCTTTAATTAATATTATGTATTAGATGTACTATGAACATTTATAAGGATTGTGAATAGGTTTTTGAGCTCTTTTTTCTATTATGCTTTAGATTAACATTAAAATAATATAATACTGTGATTACTAACCAAATTAAATTAAATTGTAAAATTTAATTTTAAAATATAAGTTAATTTTGTTAGTAATCATACTATTATATTATTCTAATGTTAATGTACAGCGTTATAGGAAAAATAGCTCAAAAACCTATTTACAATTCTTATAAATGCTCGTAATACATCTAATACATGATATTAATTAAAGACTCTCTAAAGTCGATGACCTAAAGCAGATTGTGTTTAGGTAATCTGTGTTTATACCTGAAGGGTATAGACATTTTGTTTTATAATCACCGTGACTCTTCACAAGTATGTTAGTATGGTTATTAATGATTCTGTCATAGAATCTACTGGTTAGTTTGTTAGTAATGTCTGTAACTAACGGAATATTATTAATGGCATGCAGTTTTTTCAAGTTAATATATATGGGTGTGTTATAAATTATTTTTAGGGATTTATTTTGTATTATTTGGAGCTTGGAATGGTTAGTATTCCAGGCGTTATTCCATACAGGTGAAGCATAGGTCAATAATGATAATATGAGCGTGTGATATAATTTTATTTTGAGTTGATAAAGAACTATGGCGAAGGATTTTGTGCCCTTGAAGAGGTTAGTATTCGAGACGTATTTATTATTATAACATTTTTGCAATCTACGTATATACGATTATATTAATATTTCGTATTAATACTTGATTGAGATGCAATTGAGTAATCAACATATACATATGTATGTATATTTTTCAAAACAAAGCGGGACAATAACAATTTTTGAAACGACCCATTGGAGTAATTTACGGTTGTGGTCAGATATTTATCGCTAGACAGGTCACACCGCACCGTTTGCACACAAAACAATGTTTATTGCAAGCACACAACACAACAGAATTACCACTGAAACTGCAGCATAGGTCGTTCTAAATGAGATGGCCTCACATGAGCCAGGTCTAATCCTGTATCAATAGAATATACCCTCGACCTATCACACGTAACATCGCACAAGATACAGACGACGTATAGGGTATGATACTAAACCTCACGAATAGACGTAGTTCTACGTTAAACGAGGTTTTATGTTCCACTCGGAAATAAAATATAGTATTTGCAAGAGCAGATTTTATATTTTGATTGCGGTGCTACCTATATTAGCTGTAAGATTGTTCCGTGTCCAATAACAAAGGATAGACTTTAAGCCGGGCTTCGATTCTGTGAGTGATATCGATATATTTCTTTGTGGGCATATGAAAAATCGAGACCCCCTCTATTCTTATCGTGAGCCCTCAAGGGCTTAATGCCGTGATATAAAGTAGGATTATTCTTCCTTTATTAGGTCATCCGGAACCGATATATTTTTTCCGATTTTCCTCTGTTTATATACGCGAAATTTCCGAAAGATTTTCCCGCTAAGAAATTACTTTCTTTTATATACCTGTACGTACGTTGTATTTTCACGGAAAACCTCAACCGAATCTCACATCTTTATATGCTATTATTATGGTATTGATGAGACTTTTACAGTTCGGATCACTTCAGTGAAGTCCGTGTAATATTGTGCAAAAGGTAAACTCGTTTTCGTGATCTGTACGTTTTATTTTGATTGCTTTATAGCTTACTAGTGGTTTTACCCGGCTTCGCTTGGTATTTGTAATATAAACCGCTTAAACATGACTAATCTAATAGTAAACATTTTATTAAATTTATTTGAATAGTTTTATTTTATATAAATTTATTTCAATAATCATTTGTTTTTTTTATTAAATTGACTCTCATGAACAAACAAACATATGTATATACTCTTTCAAAATTATATGTATACCAGAATCTGAAGAGAAACTGGGTAGGCCAGAAATTGTTTAAAAATATTAATTAATAATTAATAATTAATAATAAAGTAAAGTAGTAAATACGAATAAATTAAGTGCAGTAGTGCATATTGAATTTCAATTTATATACAGTATACATATAATTTCAATTTGTTGTTGTAAATAGAATAAATATCAATTTAAAAGACTTTTAGTCACCGGTTAGCGTTTGCGTTCTGTGGTATTGACTATCCATGATGGAATTTGTAAAATCGAGAAAAAGAGATTAAAATACAATTGATTTTAGAGTTTTGTATATTTTAAATTATTATTATTGATTACTGATTTTTTATTATAGATTATTGATTATTTATAAAGAATCTGATATATGTATTTCTGAATCTGCATTATTTTGGCTGAAATAAATTAGCATTGATACTGACTTTTGACTTTTTATTAAAGATACTTTCAATTTTTATAAAATATTTTTATCCTTGACGGGGGGGAGAGGGGTGTTATTTGCACGGGGGGTTAATGTTTAGGAGGTTTTTGACGAAGGGTATGTGTCCGGGGGTAAGTGTCCTAGAACCCTTCATAACATTCTGTATATGGAAAGAGTTCATCAATATTTTAGATGTTTCGAAAGTATAAATAGCCATCATGATCAAATAATAATGATGATTGTGCATAGCTGTTGAATATTAAAAAAAATGTAATCGCTTTCGGACTTTTTTCTTTTTTTTTTAGATAGTGGCGTATGCGCTATGTTTTAGATATAAATAGTATTATTTTAAGAAGTACATACATACATATGTATGTGCATATATTGGTTTCATTGTTTGGGTACATAACGTGCGTATTCTATTCGTTTTCGGTTTACTTGTAAACTCAATAAAAACCCAGTAAGAACTCATTGTCGACCGGAACTGCTTTCATATTCAAGCGACACGACAAGCCGGAAAAAATGCTTTCCCTTGTCGAAAAATGAAAATTACTTTTGGAAAAGGGCAGATGTGGACAGATGTGCCGGAGTGCCTTCGCCCCGTGAATATGTAAAACCGGAAGTGGATTCGGACGAACGGACGGACAGATGTGAAACATATTATGAAGCCGACGAGGGTGTGTGCCGCACATTAAAATCTCAATAAAAGACCCTTTGCAAAGTGAGCAAACACTCACTCAGAGCCATCGTATAGGTCAATCGTCTTTGCTTATTGGGGTTGAAAATTGGGTGAGGATTAAAAGGAAATGATGAAAATTACAACAGACTGAGTGTTATATAGATTTTTGGTGGATCAAATTTGGTGGTCAATGTGTAAAGAGAATAGTACTAAGATTAGGAATTGCAATATCGAAAATAACGATACCGTTGGTATCGGTATTTGACCGAAAATATGCATTTGGTAGTAAAGGTATTAAAAAAATAAATACCGATAGTGTCGACTTTTTTTCAAATACGTACATTTCTTCACCTGTATGGAATAACGCTTCGAATACTAATCTTTCCAAGCTCCATATAATACAAAATAAGTCCCTAAAAATAATTTATAATACACCCATATATACTAACTTGAAAAAAATGCATGCCATAAATAATATTCCGTGTGATACAGACATTACTAACAAACTAACCAGTAGATTCTATGACAAAATCACTAATAACAATACTAACACACTTGTGAAGAGTCACGGTGATTATAAAACAAAATGGCTATACCCTTCAGGTATAAACACAGAAGAGCTAAACAAAATCTGCTTTAGATCGTCGACTTTAGAGAGTCTTCAATTAATATTATGTATTAGATGTATTATGAGAATTTATAAGAATTGTAAATGGGTTTTCTATTTATTTTTCTTATTATTCTGTACATTAACATTAGAATAATATAATACTATGATTACTAACAAAACTAAATTAAAATTGTAAAATAGAAAATGATCAGTAGATTAATAGCTGTTAAAATAGATATATGATGTATTGTGAAAATAATTTAATAATAATAAAAATCAATTAAAAATAAAAAAAACAACAAGACGAATACGTTAAAACAGGCGTATGCAAGCTTTTTTGGTTGCGTGGTAATGTACAACGTAATAGTAAAAATAGCTCAAAAACTTATTTACAATTCTTATAAATGGTCATAATACATCTAGTACATAATATTAATTAAATACTCTTTAAAGTCGACGATCTAAAGCAGATTTTGTTTAGGTAATCTGTATTTATACCTGAAGAGTATAGACATTTTGATTTAATCACCGTAACTCTTCACAAGTCTGTTAGTGTAATTATTAGTGATTCTGTCATATAATCTACTGATCAGTTTGTTAGTAATGTCTGTAACAAACGTAATATTATTTATGGCATGCAGTTATTTTCAAGTTAGTATATATGGGTGTGTTATAAATTATATTTAGGGATTTATTTTGTATTATTTGGAGCTTGGAATGGTTAGTGTTCTAGGCGTTATTCCATACAGGTGAAGCTTAGGTTAATAATGGTCATATGAGCGCGTGATATAATTTTATTTTATTTTGAGTTGATAAAGAACTATAGCGATTATAATATTGGGTATATATTGAGGAGATACCCCACATCGCCTTGCGGGGTATATCGGGGTATATTCTGCTTGTTTTGAGAGACTTGATTTTTTCATTAGTGCTCACCTTTAGCGTATTGGATTGCGTATTTTATACATTCAGTGTGTGGTAAATAGCTGACAATGTTGATGATGATGATGATGATAATATGAATTTTCCACAATAAGGAATCATTCATTGTTGTTTTCGTGAAAAGCCTGTAGTGTTGCGAAGCGCGTGCCACGTATCAATCAAAGCGTATACGCCACGTGCGGGAGCCATATACAGGGTAGGATGCTTTTCCAGGCCGTTTGTGAACCCACCCCTTCCCCCATTCCGTTCTTTATGCCTGGAATCCAATAACACTCGGTGCTTATAAATTGTGCGGCTGCTTTTCCACGTGTGAAAATCAGGGAAATTCAAGCTCAGCGAGTCCGGTGCAGCGGCCCTTGAAGGCGAACCGCTCTATCCTAACGCGACTTTCACACTACGGTTCACTCAAGGAAAACTCACCCCCCCCCCCTGTGCGGCAAAACACCCTCATAATAGCGTTATGTAAGGGCGTGCTGTGTGCATAAAAATATAATGCGGTTGCGTAGTAGGTTAAGTGGTAATTTTTTCTGAAACGGAGTTGGAAAAAATTGTTTTTGTGAGGTGAAAGTCGTTTCAAATCACTGTGACATTTTTTTTGAGTCTGCTTCGAAACAAAGTGTTTTTAAAAGGCTTTGAATAATACTTGAACATAAAAATAAAAAAAAACTTCTGCACAAAAACACTATCCACATGAATGGTTTATAATAAAAAATAAGCAAACGTTAAAGCTAAACCATGCAGAAAAATCTTTTAAACGATCGATCAAAAAGTTATAATATGTATATATGTACATGCATATACATATGTTATTTGAATTCTAATGAAAAATGCACTCATATTTTAGCATATTATCTATCTATGTATGATCGATTAAAAATAATATATACATATACACAGTGGCGGCTCGTGGATAAGATATCTTGGGGTGATGCGGTTGATTAAAAATAAAAAAAATGTTTATTTGGATTATATTTTACTATTAACAACAAAATTATAAAAATTAAACATTATATGTATTTTATTTCATTAAAAAATTGATTCTTCTGTCTTTTTTCCATGAAAAAAGGTCTATCACCTTTTCGTTAAAATTGTCACTGTTCATAATCATTTCTTTTCAATTGACACACTAACGCAAAAAGAAATTTGTACTGTTGGGAGTGCAGTACAGACCAAGCTTCTAGCTGCCCCCGCGCTCCTCCTTCGCTCACTCGGCATATTCCATCGAAAACCGTACTGCACAAAATCATAAACGATGCCTCACTTTCTGATATTAGTACCGCGATGCATGATCATTATTGTATACATACATACATTTATGTATATAATAATATTAAATTTTTCTCAATTTCCTTGGGGGTGCTGCAGTACCGCAGTGCGTATGGACGAGCCGCCACTGCATATACATATTTATTTAAGTTTTACTTAAAAATGCAGTCACAGACAGGAATGCCGGACTTTGCCCAACCCAAAAGATAAAAACCATTTATATAGATCAAGATTCCATCACATAAGACTATCACCATCAACTCCGAGAGTGATAATCATAACCATCGAGACTCCGAGAGTGGTAGTCATTAATATCGACCCCGCAAGTGACGGTCAGTACAGCAGCAAAACAAAGTGAACCAAAGTTAATTAGTGAAACAAAGTTTATTTTATTTTTTACATAGATATATTTTCTACGAAATGATAATTTATTTATTTAAGCCAGAAAGGCTTGACAGGAAGACCCCAATGCGCCTTCCTGGACAATTAATTACAAACAATGCATCATTTCATTATTACATAAATCACTGTATTTTCAGAAGCCGAAGAACACGAAATAACAATTAATTACATAATTAATCAATTGAAACATCTATGGATTTAGATTTGGTACATAATTTTTACAAACTATACACACAATAAATACAGAAGATTTGTGACAACAGGAAAGATGATTTTTTTCCAATTTCGAGGAACCGTTTCAACAATGATCAGATAAAATTGGCAAACTCTGATAAGAATTGATCGATTTGGAGTCACAAATACCCCCAAATCTAACCAGCAGTATGGTGGATCGAACCCACTGATCACTTGGTGCTAAACATACACGCTACCATTAAGCCATACTGCTGGCTACTAAGTTCCAAATATCTCATTTTAAATTCATCGTCGTTCCATAACTAAATCTGTAGTTCTAGAACATATCTACCAATAATATAAATGTAACGTTTTTATGAAAATAAAGAAATCTTGGTGTGTTAAGCATCGAAAAGAAACCAAAATTTCTATATCGACGATATCGATATCGTTGAATATTATTCTTTTTCGATTCAAATAAATTTAATAAAAAAACAATCGAATGTTTACTATTAGATTAGCCATTTTTAAGTGGTTTATATTACAAATACCGAGCGAAGCCGGGTGAAACCTCTAGTCAATAATGTTTTTGAAATTGAAAATTGGACTTCCGCCACTTACAAATATGTTTACGTATTATATTAAATTAAAATTAAATTACACAATGAATACATACAGCGATTGGTCCATAAACTTTGTACAAATTCAATCGTGACTATGGATCAAAAGAGCCTCGTCGTTCAGATGGCGTCACAATAACAAGCTCATACCGCTATATGTCGTACCATTTCGCGTTAAATAACATGTTTTATAGTTTTTACAGATGACATCGTGCTTCCTCCGCTGAACAAATACCATTTTACGACCGTTTCAAACGGCCGCAATAAAAGTTTTTCCGCGGAAAAATACCCTTCCATACTCCATGCGAGCTCAACCAAACGGGTATACATTCCGTCGTTTAATCAACGAAAAGTTCGGCTTTAAAGAATCCATGATCGACAAATCATTCGAAAATCTCTAGCGAATGCAATACAGAAAATTAACTCGCCTGTTTCAGGCCGTAAATTTCAATTATAAGTAACTGAAGACGTCTGGATGACGGTAAAAGAGATCGATTGCTTAAATTCAGCCTCCGTATTGGCTCTTTCAGACGACGATGCAAACGTAAACGTGCGAGTTTGCAATTTAAAAATGTACCATAGAGATGCTCGATCCAATTTTAAATGTCAAAAAGGGCATCGACGAATGTACGTAGGGTAGAAAAGGGTTATCGGGCTTTTTTTTTGACATCAAAGAATCGCTAAGTGTGTGTATGTTCTTGGCAGCCATGTTGATAAGTATTGCTGTGACGTTTTATAAATGGCCATCCCTTTATGGGACGTTCGCTGAATTGATAAATATCACACACCTTTGAGCCGAGGGAAAAAATCGTCTAAATAAAATATAAATATTGTACGAGCGGTTTTTTTTTTATCTTTATTAATTTTTTTGTCGGTCGTTAGCTTGTAACGTGTTCGCTTTTGATATTTTTTACTGCGAATGATTATTTTTTTCAATTAGTAGTTATGAATGAGGATGAGCATTATAATTTTCACACGAAAATACAAAGCTTCTACTCGATGGTTGAACGCCGTTTTTTTCTACATATTTTAATGGTTTGGTTTAATTATAACCGTCTGAAAAATTGAGAGCTGATTCTACTCTTTCGATCGCTTCGATGTTTTTCTGAGATACAGGGGTTGTTCTTATTAAAGTAAGCAAATATATCCGACATGAATATTACATCGGAGTCATCTGTCAGATTGGAAAAAAATAAAAAATAAAAAAAAAATAATAAAAAAAAATCTGTCAGATTGATATGATGCGCTCCTTTCTACCACTCTTACGCATCTCACAAGTAAAAATTGCAACAGTTACTTTTTAAATTTTAAAATACAATTTCACACTCTTCATATACATTTTTAATTCATTAATGTGTTGTCTTTAATTTCATTTACATATTACCAAATTAATATTCAATAGTTTTGCATACCTAATAACATTTCATTAGATGATGAGATAGTGGAAGTAGTAAACAATTTTTTATATTTAGGTCAAATAATAGACATATGCGGTAGTAAAGAAGTAGAAATAAAGACATGTACAAAATTTGTATGAATGAATTCCGTTTTTATTAAATCAAAAATTTTACTTTGCAGAAGAAAAATATCTTTAATCAAAGTGTTTTGCCACTGATGACGTCCAATGCACGCAAAGAAGCATATAACGCTGTATGCTTGGCATAATAAGGAAAGACAGGACACGGAATACGTGGGTGAGAAGTATGACAAGGGTAGTGGATATAGAGGATACATTGAAGAGATTGAAATGGCAATGGGCGGAGCACGTGGCTAGAAGAATGGACGAAAAGTGAACAAAATAAGTGCAAAAATGGTACCCGAGAGAATACAATAGGGTAATAGGAAGACTGTAGGGAAGATGGGTAAATGAAAATAGGAAAAAGTATGGGTGAGATAGATGAGAGTTGCGCAAAACAGAGACTGAGAGAAAATTGCTGTAGATGATGATGATGATGATGATGATATTTACAAAAATAATTTAAATAAATAAACCTTTCGTTACTAAAACAACTATAAAATACATAAGCATACATATATTCTTGAAACTATGGAATTTATGTACGGCCGAGCATATAATAATGTCATTTAATTTGAGTTTAATACTAGCTTAAATTACATAATTATTATATAATTAATGATAATTTTAAAAATGCATTATTTGAAAAAAATAGCTATGCTTTTTTAATTTATGTTTTCCCATGATGCCATTATGGTTTGCCTTTGAGCGACACGTATGGTATTAAACTTTTTCATACATTGTATATAAATTTATAGATTCAAATTTTGAAATCATATTCAAATAGTGGTGACAAAGTAGGTAGGATGGTTTTGCCAATTTTGATGATTAGGAATCGTTTCAACCATTGTTTCATTAAATAAGATAAATTGGAAAACTTTGGTTAGAAACGATCGACTTTAAATCACAAATATACAATTCTGACCAGCAGTACTACATAAATTCTTCCAAATAAATTATTTTCAATCGAGATTAACCCAGGGCTTGAACCCGTAAACCTCTAAGTGGTTAGTATTAACCCAACCACCGAGCTATACTGCTGGCTTTTATTCAACCTTTCCATCTGTTTATATTGTTTTGAAAAACACAGGTTATTATGCACATGTATGTATGTATATATATGCACATGTATGTATGTATGTATATAGTCTTCTTCTTCTCAATGCCCTGTCCGCATCCGGACGTTGGCGACCACCTCGTCGATTATTTGAAGATATCCGCATCGGTCTTCAGCGGCTCGGAACAGATCTTCGAAGCCAAGAAAACTTTTTCCTGCCAATCCATTTTTAACCTTCTATTTTCCCCATGGTTATCAAACGGAGATATTCGTATTTTGGACCCCGTATCATGTGTCCGAGGTACTCCATCTTTCTCCGCTTGATGATAGAAACAATTCCTCTGCCTCTCCCTATCATGCCGAGGACAGCTTCATTTGATATTGTTTTGGTCCAAGGGATCTTCAGCATACGCTTGTAGACCCACATCCCAAAAGCTTCGATGCGGCTGATCATCCTGGTCTTCAGAGTCCACGTTTCACATCCATGTATTAACACTGTCCAGACGTAGCTCTTCGCGAATTTCAAACGCGTACGACGATTGATATGCTTGTTTGTAAGCGCCGCCTTCATTTTGATAAATGCTGTTCTAGCCATCTCTTTATCTGGGTTCATCTCTTCATTCAGCCAGGTACCCAGGTGTTTGAATCTTTTCACTCTTTCTAACACCTCTCCATCCAACGTTAGATTACCGGTGTCTGTTTGCACTATGTATACATATACATATAGTGGAAAACACAAAAAGGAATATTTCAAATCGGAATCAAACATACCTTCTAGTAAATAAAAAAAAAAATAAGAAGAGTTTCTATTTCAATTATTCAAATTTAATTAATTCGAAATGTGTATGTTATTAAACTGCTTCAATTATTTATATTTGAAATTGTTAAGAATTTGTAGTGACAGTGTTTAAATTGCTAGGAAATCAAATTGATTTCGTCTTGCAGACAATGGCCAATTTCGCTGACTTTCGTATAATTTTTTCCCGGAACTTTTTCAGGATAAATCGGTACGGATTTGTCATTTAATTAATGGGGGAGGAACTCCTTCTTTTCCGGGACGTCCCTCGAAAAAATACTTTAGTGAGAAGCTAACGACCTGTTGAAAACGCGCTGAAAAACTGAAACCGTTTAACTCTACGTGTTGGACACAATTACCCCGACCGTTCCCGTCGGATCATTATTCAAATCTCAAACAACGGTGTATGTTTGCGATAACTTTTTACTTATATAATGTACATGGAAACAATAGATGAAGTTTTGTGATAATAAGAAAATCAGAATTGATTTTTTGAACACTGTCAGTTTTTTCGAATTGACACTTAGTATCAGTTACTAAAATGCTTATTGAAATGACGCAATTTTTATAGTGTTTGGATTCAATTATCTCCTAAGCCACTCAACGAATCAGACATGAAATTTTTTTTAGATATAATAATAATGATAAATTTTATAAATTCATATTTTTGAAATATTTTAACCTTCACTGGAGGTAGTATTTTTACTATAGAGAATCGAGGTTTATAATGTTTTTCTCGGAACGTTTTTGGTGTATTGAACTGAAATTTCATATCTAGAAGTTCAAAATTAATACCAAGCATTATAAAAAAATAAGTGAAGACTAGTCAAATATAAGTGGTAGTTTTTTCTTGTTCAATTTTTTTCTTTCTGTTTTTCATATTTGTTTATATTGCTGTGCAACTTCATTTACCGGTATGCTTATTTTAATTTTTAATTAATTTAACTCGCAAGGATAATTTTATGTATTTTTATATACAATTTAAATCACCTTTCAATTTCGCTGTAGTTCAGTGCCTAAGTTTGATTTAATAGTATATTATTTCATTTATCGGGTAAAAATTCATAGGTTTATCGGAAGTGGTACCTCCCCTTGCAGTTTTTTGAAGCAATTAGCTCCTAAATCACTCAACAGATTTTTCAGAGAGTTTCTTGCAAGTAATATAAATGAAATAAAATAGTAGTTTTTGTTTGCCTCAACCAGGATTAGTATTCAATAATTTTCTATAATTATAATTAGTTTTTGACTTTTAACACTCTCTTTAATAAGATATAGCTTTATAGCCAATTATGCACAGAAAAATAAAATATATTTTGATAAGTTGTTGCATATATATTTATTCAAACATTTAGATACAAGGCATACATATTAGGTGGGCTGAAAAGTTCATAGGCTGACACATAGATAGCGCTACTAGTATTAAATCCATATGATTTTTAGTTAGCCCTAACCTTTAAAAGACACGTGTATAAATTTGACAGCTGTCGTACTATTAGTTTGTGAGTTATAGCATTTTGAGTGAAGCAACTTTTATTAGTTTGAAAAAATGGATAAAAAGGAATTTCGTGTGTTAATAAAGCATTGTTTTTCGGCGAAAAAAAATACTATTGAAGCCAAGGTTTGGCTTGATAAACATTATTCGGACCTTGCACCAGGAAAATCAACCGTTGAGAAGTGGTTTGCTAAGTTTAAACGAGGCGAAATGAGAACCGAGGACGATGCACGCAGTGGACGCCCCAAAGAGGCTGTTACCGACGAAAACATTAAAAAAGTCCACAAAATAATTTTAGATAACCGTAAAGTGAAATTGATTGAGATAGCTGAGACCCTAAAGATATCAAAGGAACGTGTTGGACATATCGTGAATGAATATTTGGGTATGCGAAAGCTCTATTCAAAGTGGGTGCCGCGCGAACTCACAATCGACCAAAAACAACAACGAATTGATGATTCTGAGCTGTTCAATTGTAATAAACCCTAATTTATGCGTCAATATGTGACAATGGATGAAACATGGCTCCATCATTTCACACCGGAGTCCAATCGACAGTCAGCCGAGTGGACTGCACGTGATGAAGTGACTCCAAAGCGTGGAAAGACGCAAAAGTCGGCCGGCAAGGTTATGGCATCAGTATTTTGGGATGCGCATGGTATAATATTCATCGACTATCTTAAAAAGGGAAAAACCATAAACAGCGACTATTACGTAGCGTTATTGGAGCGTTTGAAGGACGAAATCGTGGAAAAACGGCCCCATTTGAGGAAGAAGAAAGTGCTGTTTCATCAATACAATGCACCGTGTCACAAATCAATGAAAACGATGGCAAAATTGCATGAATTGGGCTTCAAATGGCTTCTGCATCCACCGTATTCTCCAGATCTGGCCCCCAGCGACTTTTTCCTGTTCTCAGACCTCAAGAGGATGGCGCTGGACTGATATTTTGCGCCGATGAAGAGGTAATCGCCGAAACTGTAGCCTATTTTGAGGCTAAAGACAAATCGTACTATAAAAATGGTATCGAAAAATTGTATGACCGCTATAATCGTTGTATCGCCTTTGAAGGCAACTATATTGAATAATAAAATCAAATTCTAACAAAAAAAAAGATTTTTTCTATGCTAGCCTACGAACTTTTCAGCCCAACTGTTACATTAAGAATTCAAATATATCAAAAAGTATACTTTAAATACATTTAATGTTATTTTGCAAGTAATAAAGAAAAAACTGTAATCGTTCAAATAATTGAATCATATGGAATGACATGTGCAATCGAACTATCTCTCGCTTTGCTGAGACTCTGTGAAGCTTTCCAAGTTTGGCTTGTTTCGTTGTATTCCCAAACATCACTAAAATAAGCAAATCCACTACGTACAGTGTTACATCCACCTAAAAATCAATTCAACTATTAGTGAATTCTACGTATAGGGCATATAAATTAAAATTATGTCATATAAAACCCACCCATGCTCAGTAGTTTGTTTTGGAAACAGCAGAGACTGATTCCGGATGCAGGTTTTGGTAGTTTGGTGAATGCTGTCCACACGTTAGCAATCGGATCGTAATGCTCGACACTGTCTAAACGAGACTCAATTTGCGTATCATAGCCACCAGCGACGAAAAGTTTGCCTTTGAATACAGCACTCTTAAAATGTTGAAATTAAAATAAAGTTTAATTTTATTTTGGGGAGTTTAATATCATTTGCGATAGTTGTTAATATAATAATTTGATATTCACCGAATGATAACTTCTGGCATTAATCATCGGAGTGCCGTAAGTCCACGAATTGGTCTCCACTGAATACATCTGCACTTTATTTGTAGGTATTAACTTTCCATTTTCATATTTAAGCCCGCCTGTTACAAATATTTTGTCATTGATTACAGAAGCACTCTGATAATAAATACCCAGCAACAATGGCGCTATGATCTCCCAATCCCCATTCTTGCTGTTCCACCTAATCGAAATCAATAAGCGTTAACTTCTCTTTCAATTGATCTGATAAAATTATTACAATTTAATCACCTTTCCACTGATTGCATAGAACTATCACCAGCAATAGCGTAAACATCCGTGGACGAATTGCGACGAAGTTTCACTGCTGATAAACTGCGACGAGCTTTGTTTAACGGTTTCAAAGGATGTTTCTGACCATTTTTCATATCAATGTATTCCACCTGAAAACAAATATTTTTTTTGTATTCCAACTTTTCTAAAGAGCTACTTCACAACACTGAAAAATTTTACTGTAGTCAGTGATCCACTGCTAAACCCGCCGATAATAACCATCCAATCACCTACGATGACAGACGGAAAATAGCCCTTTTTAATTCCAATGTCTTTGGACAGAGACCAACTATTCGTTTGTCCATCATAAATATCGATGGTATTTGCTATCTGTAAACACGTTATGTAATAAAATAATTAATTTACAATCAAATCAAAATATTTTGCGTGTCATATAAAACTCACAGTGTAGTCTAACCCTCCAACAAGTGCTATTTTTTCTTTTTTTCCACGTGTGGTCTTTTTTTGGATTAAAGATTGATTACTTTTGTCTATGATTGCTTGTCTAACAGGGATCATACACTCTGTACACGAAATGCAGAACGTCATTACTTCGTTGATGAGAAACTGAAAATACAACACATTCTTGGAATACATTTTTCTGAATAAATTATGTCATTCAATAAATCTCAAATACCTCCGTCGAAAGCAAGGAAAACCTCACGGAACTCATCAGGTGTACCAATTCAATTTTACGATTTGCCAATTCATGATTTACCCATAATTTCACAGCATTGAATACGTCTTCTTCGGAAGGCACGTTCAAATCGTCCGATTTCAAGATTTCGATCACGTTGGAGGCTGGTAGTTTGAGAAAATCTCGTGTTTTGTGCAGCTAAAACAAAAGTGGAATTGAAAAATATTAAGGTGACCATGTGTTTTTTTATGTAATCACCACTCACCGTCTTAAAATTTTCCAGTGTCAAATCCATTGCCCTGGTCTTCAATTCGGAATCATCCGTATGTTTCAAAACTCTCAAGCAGTTTGAAACATTGACTGTTTTAAATTGTGGTGGAATTTTCACTTCTAGTAGATTGGCTAGCTCCAGCAATTTTTTGCGGTGTTTTTCTCCTATGTCTAAAATCATATTTAAATGATTACGTTTAATGACGAAAACTCGTATTTGAATTGATTATTTTAGTTTTTTATCAACTCGTACTTATTTCTCCTGTGTAGCAATACTTCAGGATTGCTTCAATAACTTCAAAGTCAAATGTTGACATAATACCCTCCACTAGACCTTCGTTTGTCCCAAAGAATTCGCTGCACGCCATTAGGACGATCAAGTGCGCTGGGAAGCTGCAAGTATGAAAAATGATCATTTAAACTGACAAATCAATTAGGATTTTAAATATTTTTAGATCGAATTAAGATACTTTCGGTCTCGAACAGTAAAACCGGTGTCGCATTTCTTATTTTGTTTCATGGCATCATACAAATACTCCACCCGTTTTGCAGCAAAATCAGATTTCGGCTTCACTACTAACATCTTGTTTCTGATTTTCTCTTAGAATTCTACTGGAAAAACTAATTGAAAATCAGACATAGTTTTATTGTGCCACTGTGCTTAATTTGTTTAGTGGCCAAGATTTAGAAAAAATGCAAAAAATACAGAATGAAGCTATGAGAGGTATTTTGAATGTGAATAGATTTAAGAGTACTGAAGTACATATGTTAGATGAATTGGGATGGATGAGTATAAGAATTAGTACATTGTCTTTTGTTTATAAGTTACATAGATCATAAGTTATTGCCTAAGCACTTTGATGATTATATAATGTGGCGGATTAGGTTCTTCCTGTAATGCCACAATGGTCCAAAACTATTAAATAAATAAAATAAATAAATAATACGGAAGAGAGATAAACATAGTTTTAAATTACATTACAAAATAAAGCTATTTAAATTACAAAATAAAGCTATGAGAGGTATTTTGAATGTGGGTAGATTAAAAAGTATTAAAAGTATGTTAGATGAATTGGGATGGATGAGTATTAGAATTAGTTTAAATCTTAGTACATTTTCTTTTGTTTATAAGTTAGATCATAAGTTATTACCTAAGTATTTTAAGGATTACAAAATGAGAAATAGAGATATACATAGTTATTATAATAGAAATAAGAACAATTTAGTTGTAGGTAGAGTAAGAAAAATTAAAACAGCTGGGGGTGTTTTTCACAGGGGTGTGCTCATATATAATGTCCTCCCCGGATGCATCAGATCTGCTAAGACCATGGATGCATTCTTGCGAGGTGCGAAGAGACACCTCTTTGAGGGACAGTACATATAAGTTAATTATAAATTTTAGAGTTATGTAATTAAGATTTTTTTTTAAATTAGCTTGATAGCTAAATAACAATATATAAATAAATAAATAAATTATAAATACGGTAGAAATACAAGTGCAAAGCATAATAAAGTTAGACTTACCAATTAGACGGAACAGCAGCGAATGATTTGGAGCACTGTCATTCTGCGGTTTTATTATGATAGATAAGGATATCAAAATTCCTTTGCTGCTGGATTGAAAAATATGTTTTTATTATATATTTTTTATTTACCGAAACCGAACATTTAGGCCATAGTGCCATAACAGGTGACCCTAAGTCAACACTATGGGGAATTTATAATTGAAGTTTAGATAGTATTCACTAATGGGACTGTGATTCGAATATTTTAGACTTAAAATTTGATAAACATATTCACTTCGTAAACCTAAGCTCAATCCTTTCCACTTTAAATAGGATACTTTTCACTCTAATTTAGATAAATTTGTAGTGTCACGAACTTTTATTTGAATAGGTTTCAGATGGAAATTGAATGTTTTAAGATACTTTTGGAGAAACATGACAGTATTTTATGTTTAAAACTCAGTTATCAAGGGTCATAAGAAAAATGTGGCTATTTTTAGGTTTATTTTATTAGAAAATATACACTCTCAATAAAAAATATATACATATGTATGTTATTACTTTTGTTGCAAATGCGTTTGCTGTGAAATACATATTACATTTACTTCGTCTTCACTTTATGAACCATAATTTTTGGTAAATCCAAGTACACTGTTCATCTTCTATCTTCTATAAATAATACAATATTAATCAATTAATCTAAAATATATAAATATATATGTATGTACCTGTGTATATATAAAAATTCGCTTACTAGGTGAATAATAAACAAAATACGGTTAAAAATAAAATATGAGACACAAACGTACTTCTATCCCCAATATAACGTTGACAGTATCAAAAACTTTATCGGATTTAGTTATTTTCAAGTGTAAAGTGTCCGTTTTCAATTTCAAATAAATTAATACATGTGATAGTAATTTTTCTCACGTGCAATATATTTGTTGAATGTTGAAATAATATAATTAATGTTGAATACGTTTTACTTAAGTGGAATAATTTATTTTTGTGCGATATATAAGATAGTACACTATTTTATGAAAGCTAGTGATTCAAGCTAAAGCTTAATTAATTATCACCCTTTACAGTATTAATATGTTTTAATTAACACATGGTAAATCATATAAACGCAATATATGTATGCTTAAAAACATTAATGGATTCGGACTAACCAAATAAGCAAGAGGGAGGGGATGTCGAATATATTAAAACCATCACCACTATTATGTTAAATAAATCCAAAGTTGTATTCACTCTTACAGGTAAAGGTCGATCTGGATTTAATATTAATCCAAATCTTGCCAGAAACGAAATACATACATACATAAGTACTCGTAATCATTGAGAAGATCTGATTAAGTTCGATTCTAGCCGGAGTTTGATCCTACATATGTATATATGTATGTACTTACATACAACCTCTCTATTGGTAAAGCATTGAGCTATGCTGTGGATCAATCTTAAGTGATTTTGCATTTTTAACCTATTTTTTAAACAAAAAGCCATACATTTTGGCTCAAATTAATATTCTTTGTTCAATACTGTATCTGGATTGGTATTAGGATTTTTGCTAATGAAATTTCAAATGATTGGAATGTAAATGCTATATTCATTTACATCTTTTGCAGTAAAAAAAAACAGATTTATTAAAACGAGTTATAGGGTTAACGCTAGATTGTTTACACGGATATGCCGTTATACCACAGAAAACATGTTTTCCCAATATTATCTTGAAAAGCCGCAAAAAATAATGACTCGTCCGATTTTAAAACAATCTTCTAACGGATTAAACACATTTTAAAATTAAAAATAATATCATTGATAATGGAATTTGACAAACTACTCAAATCCGCCATGCATCTTTTCCACTCAAAAGGAATACTACCGTATATAATAAATTTAAAGTAAGTTATTAATGAGATAACTAAAATAATATAACCGCAAAAATTAATTTTTCTTGGATATAATTTCAATGACATTGAAAAGCCACGTGAAAATAGTAAAATAGTCGTCTTCTCACAGATTATACTCGTTTTAAAATTAAAATCAGACTAACAATGATTGAGTTCGAGTCAATTTTTTCGACAAAATGCTTGATTTTTCGATGCTTATTTTGCACTTTAGTATCTAGATGAATTCTTCCATATTAAAACAAGATTAAATACACGTTTTGAAATAAAAGATTAAAACAATATTTAGAATCTAGTAATTAATAAGAATTGACTAACAACCATGAAAATGTATTTTAAACCATTTAATATATCAGCCGATTTTTAATCAATTACTTTGAAATTTTCAATTTTATTTAATACTACAATTTTATTTATCTATACTTTTGTTCTCAATCTGTATGAAAAGAACAATGTCATTCACACTATTTATAAGAAATATTCAAATTATCAACAATTTCTTATTGGTTCTTACATATGTATTATGTAAATTAATTAATTAATAGGTTATTACATAAATTATTGTATACATTACGTGTAAATAAAAAACAACATATTTAATTAACCGGAAGTGAGATTTTTTCCTCTAAGAAAAGTTGGAAATGTTGTGACGATACGATTTTTCCACACTACTGAACGTAATGGGTTGAAACTTTATATTTGTATTTTTATGTATGTATAATAGTTTGTACTAATTTAGGGGTGATTTTGAAAGTTTTGGTCAAAATTTCTAGGCTATAATTAGTATTTTTTTTTTAAACGATATTCATCTTATTTTGACCTGTTAAATTATTACTATCTTCTTGATATTGTATGCTTACATATGTTTTTATTCATAGTGGAATTAAGTAATAGAAAAAATTTGGACAAAATCCGACCATTGGAAGTAGAACTTTTGACTAACTGAAAATCCAAAATGTGTGATTTAGCGGTCACGCTAGAACGTTCCCATATCCGTTATATAAAATTTGTTTTTGACACTTTTTGTATTATTCAAATACATAGATAAAGTCATGGGTTAGTCACATCCGATTTTATCTGTTGCCTTCAGATTTAGGCGTAGATATGTATATTTTTCCGCGAAATCCCTCGTTAATTCTTTCCCATAGTCGGCACCCGAGTTTTCGAGAGCACTCTGTTGAAAACTTGAGATCCGTGAAGGGAATTCGAGTAACAATGTCCCCGAGGACTTTCCATCTGAAGACGACGACTTCTTCTGCAATTTGCTAATTCGATGACAATTTAATCATATTATTTGTCCCGGTGAACTTTATATTATACTTCACCCATTATACGAAGCAATTGAAAGAAATCCCGAAAGTTTGATTAACCTACATAGAATTGAGTACTGAAATAATTGCCCAGAAGAAGAAAACCCGAAAATAAAAATACAATACTTTTAAAGCTATCAAGTTTACAATGATCTGTTTTTAATTGGTTAGTAATTTTGAATAGTTTTTATAATAAATGGTCAGGAAATAAAATAAGATACCAGTACATTTGGATCACAAGACAAAAAGCTAGTATATGTAATAAATACTAAATTGTCTATACAGATTGGTCAGTATTTTAATAAATTGGTCAGTATGTTCTGACAGTTGGTTCGTGATTTGACATTTGGAGTTCTATTGTGTGATAAAATGATCTTGAGAAGCCAAAAATAAGACTGATTTTCTCATTTTATAGAGTGTACTCTTTGATGAATCCATTTATAGTATTTACATATATGTATGTTTTAGTCGAATTTTATTTTCAGTTGTTATATACATACATATTATATGCGTAGTCAACAGTATGGCTCGGTGGTTGCCGAGAGGCTACCGGGTTCGATCCCGTGCTAATCTTTAATACTGCTGGTCAGACTTGGATATTTTTCACTCCAAGTCGATCGTTTCTTATCAGAGTTTGCAAAATTTATCTGATTTAATCAACATTTCTGGGGACATTATTCTTTTTAATTTACATTAATGACATTTCCAAAATAATTAAGTATTCAGACTATCTTTTATTAAACTTTTAAGACAGTTAAGTTTCATAGTGACGCAGACCTTCTCCAATTGGACTTAGATGCACTGTCAACTTGGTCTGTCAAAACTAAGTTATCTTTTAGCATTAAAAAATGCTGTGTCCTCAATGTGACAAGATATGCAAATCGATTGATTTATCCCTATCGCCTAAGTGGTGTTGAATTAAAGTTTGTGGGTAAATTTTGTGATTTGGGAGTCATGTTCTCAAATAATTTTCATTTTAAATGGCACAGACAATATTTTTTTGCTGGCCACAAAAATGCTAGGACTCTTACTAGGAGTTAGTAAACCTTTTCAGAGTGCGTTGGTGCTTAAAATTCTTTATGAATCTTAAGTACGTAGCATTCTAGAAGTTTCTTCCATTATATGGAGTCCTACCCATATGACGCATTCATTGAAAATTGAAAGAATCCAAAAACGTTTTCTCAGATATCTTTATATAAAATAGTATGGTTATTATCCTTGGCTATATCCTAGTGCATTCCTATTAGGGGTGTTAGGCTTCAACTCATTGGAGTCTTGTCGTATTATGTTTCTGGGAAGGCACTTTTTTAAGCTATTAAATGGGGCAATACACAATCATTAGGTTCTTAATGAATTAAGGTTTTATGCACCCAGTAAATTCAGGGACTTGAGGAATCGTGATTTATTTGCTAATGGTGTGGCTCACACAACTATATTGGCAACATCTCCTATATCTAGGGCGATATATCTGCTCAACCGGGTTGCTGGTGAAATTGACCTCTTCGATATAAACTATGCTAATCTGGTTGAGTGAGTGGTTGTTGAGGAACGCCAGTAGTTGTTCTTATCAATTATAAATGTGATGATATTTTATTATTATTATGATGATGTTATGTTATGTCATATTATATTATTATTATATTGTCATAATTGAATAACTGGCCAC
Organism: Arctopsyche grandis; assembly: GCF_051622035.1. Taxonomy (NCBI): domain Eukaryota; kingdom Metazoa; phylum Arthropoda; class Insecta; order Trichoptera; family Hydropsychidae; genus Arctopsyche; species Arctopsyche grandis. The sequence continues at coordinate 29,786,283 of NC_135363.1, read as the reverse complement.
AGTGACGTATTGGTGCTCTCTGTAACGTCACTGTGGCTAATATTTTAAATAAATAAAATAAAATATAAATTGATCAGTAAGTAAAATCTTAGTTCCATCGATTTTAATGGGCTTTCATGATACATATAAGAGGGAGCTTATGCTACATAGTACGTACATAATATATTATATGATATGATAGGTATATACATATGTATTGGGTGTTCGGAGTTGTGTGTGCGATATTTGATCATATAATATAATACGTTCGTTAAATTTAATTGGATTGCCACACTTTGAGCATCCGTCTTGAATGGGGGAGGTATCGTAAAACAAAGACGTAGTATCTGAGACGAGAGAGTGCGAGAAATTCTTCTGGATCGTATATAGATTTCAGTAAAATTGTTGGCACACTCTCGGTTGTACGTTTAACGACCCAGTAAAAACCCATGACGTGCTTCACGGAGGGGTGGTGATCGATGGGGTAGTTTTAGTTGGTTAGAAAACGAGCGTTTTCATCTCTTCGCCTCGTAATGTTGACGACTTCATTCTTCCGTGCAAATATCCAAAGACTGTTGGTTCAAAGTTGGCTTTTACACAATGGTAAATAAATAACAATAAATAAATAAATATAAGAAAGATAGCACGAATAAATAAATAAATATAACATAACTTTATTTTAATTTCGTAATTCAAATAACATTAATTCCCAAGGTATTCCACTAAGACTGTTATTTAAGGTGGGATTAAACTTATGATTGAAATCTGAAACATTATTGTACATACATACCTATATATTTATGTATATACCTATATATTAAATTTATCGTTTATATTTTCGTACATTTTTTTATTGATATATTGTTTATTATACGATAATAAGAATAGGTTATTAATACTAAGATTGCTTTAATGATTTGCTTTAAGAATAGATTATCAATGAGTGATTGTCCATAAATGAGTTTATGTATGTATTTACAGAAATGAACTTTTCAATCATCAGATAAATTAAATCAGCTGATAACTAAAAATAATTGTATGTGATGTATGTATGTAAGCTTATTGTATAAAACTAAATGTATGTAAGCTTATTGTAAATCATATTAACAATTAGATACAACATAACTTCTTATTGAATACTTATCTCGCAGATAAAATCGACTGAGGAGATATACAGTGAAATACCAGATTTGACATATTTGGCCAAAAATCAATATATATCGTGTATTACATTACATGAAGCTAGACGCCAAATTTGAAATTTATATATACATATGAGAGTTAAAACTATAAATATTTAAATATTAGAGAAATTTTATAAAATATAGAGTGAGTTATAGGCGTTTAAACAATTAAAATCTGAAATAGCATATCAAGGCGAAAAGGTTGAAGATGGATTATGGTAACCTTACGTACCGTCATAAACGTCACCGTATCCGAGATTTTGGATATTTGTTACGCATTGTATATGATATTTTATCTCCAACGTAATGGCAGACGATACATTTACGTATATTGATGACCAAAATGAGCAATATGGCAAAGTATGAAAACGATCGGATAAGAGATAAAAATGACCACTGACACGAAAGCCATGTGAAACGTAAAGGAGGTATGTAAAAAGCCATCGGCTTTTGAAATGATTTTAAACTTACATTAAATATTTTCAAATAAATGAAATTCAAAACATTACTTTTACTACTCAGTAGCTATTGCAATATATTGTAGTTACAAAGTTTAGAAACAAAACCTGTTGATATATAAAAAAAAAAATAGAATTTTTTTTTATTTTAATGCAAAAAATGTGTTTGAAGATTATTTGGGATGTTAATATTATCCATATAAACTGATGGTTGTTTTTGAATGATTTAGCCATTGTTAATATGGAGTTTTGTTTTGTTACAATGATAATACATCATAATTTCACAATTGAAAGAGCTTTTTGATCATATTTAAAAATTATTTATGCTCGCTATTTGCATCTGACTCTAATTCGAGCCGTTCGAAAGTACAAAAAGAGGGAGAAAAAACGGACACAAATGACTTTTTTCGGGTACTTAACGCCGAGGCGAGCCATTGTTTTATACTACTATTTTCCCTTTTTTTTCGTTTCACCCCAGAGGGAAATTCCGAAACGCCTTTTATGCGACAAATGATTTATCTCGAGCAATAGAAGGTGAGGTCCCGAGGATCCGACCTTATTTTTCTTACAGTTTTGAATGTCAAAAAGGACGAAAACGAGACCGACTACTATTGTGCGCGGAAAAAATTTGCATTCCGACTTGCCAACGCACGAGGAAATGAGAAATTTATTCAGGGGTGGCCCACCTCGTTACGGAGACGAAGAAGAGCAAAAAGAAAAAAAAATCGAATTTCCTCAACCCTTCATAATTCAGCCGCGCGCGTCCGGTCGTATTATATACCCCATGAATTGCGGTCGTGCGGGTTGAAACAAAAGAGAAATATGTCCCAATCGAATGGTCACACGAAAAGGCGGGACGCGGTTTATCGTCGTGATGAATATTTTATTTTGTGTCGCGTAATATTTCGACAAACAATGTACGGCGCGATAAAACTTTTGGGGTCAACAATTTAACGAGACCGTAACGTAACACACACACACACACACACTGTTGTACGCATTAATAACTTTCGGACTGTTCAATGGAAATTATGACTTTGGGGAAGCTGGGAGAGATCGGACGCGGGACAAGAATTTGACCCAAATGTGACCCAAAACATTTTTCCGAATCGCATGGTAACTGGCACGGTTGACTACGTCTACATATATCTGCTGGCTGGTTATTAAATCCAGATCGGCCATCTTCTGTTGTAGTTAGTCAATTTATTTAACTCAATTTTTATGACAGTTTCAATAAAATTGAGATCCATTTCTTCTCCCGCAAATTCAGCTGGTCCAAATTGTCTGATTGTTGCAGGCAGTTCATATGCTCGTGGTTTATAATTAGCATATTTACTAGATGTGCGAACGCGTTCCGCTACAAATCGCTGCAAAACACGCGGCTGCATACTCATTTCGATTTCGCTATTTTCCGTCTCGACGAAATTCGCGACTGTTTGACCGCATGTTCACTTGAACTTGTATCGATATCGAACGTATGGATGTCTCTTTCGCACGCATATATTTAGCCTCGAGTACTGCTCGCACTTATGCGAACTCTATGTCAGATTCCCAAGTTGACATTCTTAACATGTATGTGTATATAGTCGACCCATGACGGATTAAACTTTAAACTGAAAGAATGCGAAATTATTTATATCTAAGGACACATTATTAATGAACAAAAAGTGTAACCTAAACCTAACCTAAAATCGTAGGTAATACTGTACGTAATTGTAATAGTTCTACAGTGGATTTAGCCTCGTTAATTATTGTCTATTTCGTATCAATTCAACAATTAATTAGTTATTTGAACGCAATCAGTTATATTCGTGAGCATAAAATTCATTGGAACAGCAACGTCATACTTTGATCAGATGTCAAACCACTCAAATTTCTGGGATACAGCAGCAAGTTTATGTTGGCAAATTTACTGGGGTACAGCAGCAAGTGCATACATTTGCCCGTCAGTTTATACTTTGTCTAGTAAGAGTATCTGTGGAATCTATCATCGTAAGCTTGAGCTAAAAAGCAAAGCTAATGTATGTACACACTTATTAATCAGTGTATACTGATTCGAGATTTGACACTCTTACTGTAACATTTCTGATTGGCTGTCGTCAAAGTCGTTTCTGATAGGCTGGATTGGTCAAAGACGTTTGGTCGGTCGTTAAATAATGTTTTATTTTATTTTATTTTACATACATATATACAAATATACCAGGAAGGCTTAACAGGTAAACCCCAAATGCGCCTTCCTGGTCCACATAATTATTACATAGATACATGTAAATTTAAATATCTGACATCTATGGACAGTATACATATATTACAAACATCGTATTAATACTATAAATAATGATGAATAACTTTCATGTAACAATACGAATTTTTTATATTCGATAAACAACCACAGACTCTATATTGAGCAATATGGCGAAACCTAAGATATAACAATAACTAAAGGTTCGCAACAGAAAATTGGGAAGGAAACGCCAATTTTACAGGAATCGTTTCAATGAAAATCAGATCGTTTCTTATCAGAAAATTGGCAAATTCTGATAAGAAACGATCGACCTAGACAAATCAAGGTCTGGCCAACAACGAGACTTAGCGGGGAATCGAACTCGTAACATCAAGTACGAAATAATTCAACATTCACCACTAGACCACGCTGCTGGTTATATATTAATAGATCGTCAAAAGTGGAACCGAGTAAAGCCGGGTAGCATTACTAGTTAATGTATAAAAAAAGGCAACGGCTGTTTACATATTTATTTATATTTTATAATAAATACAATTTATAAATGGATAGATAATAATAATAACAAAATAATGACCAATGTAACCTGACAGGTTGCCTTAATGCATCACACCAGTCTTACAAAAAAAAACAAGAACAATAAAAATTGGAAATCATTCATCTCATTCAAATAGACTGAATAGTTGAATCTCATGAAACTGACCAGTTCACCAACATGGAAATAAAACAAATGTTCGTCTATCACATTAAGGTAGCCTTTACAAGAGACGAGTTTTTGAAAGCAGACGTTTTCGCAGTAATAGGTTGGAAAAGTAAACGACAACGCAAAGCTGTACCACATTCAGGCGCTCAAAATTTAAGTTCCGATAAAATCAAAGGGTTGTCAATACTTCCTTTTAATACTCCAAAGAAGTATTTGGAAATAGCAATAATTTTTCTCGAAGATAGTGAGTCAAAGCCTAGAACATCTTGTAAAATGGCAGTGGGAAATAAATAGGGGTAATATTTATATTTCCTCATATAAAGGGTATCGTAGAAACTTGTTTTGGACTCTTTCTATCAAGAGAGAGAATTTAATATTAGTGGGACTCCAAATTACAGACCCAAAATATAATATGCTCTGGACAAGCGAACAATCAAGCAAAACCATTATACTTGGATCTTGGAAGTAGTGAGCATTGCGCAAAAGTATGTATAACGAGGGCTCATTAGTATTGCCGCTGTATAGGTATATACATATACATACATATGTATGTATGAGTGGTGTAAATCTGAAACGAAGTTACTGGTGAAACTGAAACTATGAATTTAGGTTCATATGTTGATGTATCTATGTATATATACACGGGTATGTAAATAGAGATTATGTAGATATATACCCGTAGGTTCGAATACGGAAATTTATAATCCCGTGGAAGATAGCCATTTATTTGTTTGTCCAAAGTAGCACTTTGGTCCGAGTATCAATTCGTCGATACAGATTGTCCTAAACAAACACGAGCAGAGGGAAAGGACTCGAACAAGATTTTCCACTTTCGCGCATTTTGATTTCGACGCAAAACTTCCGTCTGACGCAAAGCTTCAAAGGGTTTAAAATTGAAGTTTTCATTAAGCGCTCGTGTTTCATTTTATTTTGTGTTCTTTCATTCGTCAAAGGATTGGAGAGACAATTGCATTTTCTTTATAGGCATCGTCGTCTTTTACGCTCATTTTTTTTCGAAATGCTACTTCACAATCTCTGTTCATTCGTTTAATTAAAACTAAATGTCTTTAGTAATGAAACCCCGTGCCTGATAAAGTGCATTCTATTCGTTCAAAATAAATTTCCTTCCGAATGCAATTTCTACGCTTGATAAATGTTCGCGACTTATTGAGAGACTTTATCTTTCATATGGTCCTACAAAAATAAATTAGTTTCAGTAAAATCTGGCAGCGAAGCCAACAAATGCCAACAAAATTAGGACTCTTTTTTTCGAAAACATTTCTCGTTGAAGGACCGTGATTTATAGCATATTATGGAGTTTTTTATAGCTGCAATAAATTTTTTGGCGAAATCGTAGTTCGTAATTGCAACAGCTTACAATTTATTAGTAAAATAAGAGAAATGCACCGAAAAAAAATACTGTGTTTTGTATCTATTGAATTTACTTATTGTATTGTTTTTTTTTAATTTAATATATTAATAGTACATACATACATATAAATCGTTATCACAAACATTATTAATAAATTAACCAGTAGATTCTATGACAGAATTACTAATTACCATACTAACACACTTAAAATAAAATAACTATACCCTAAACGCAATCTGCTTAAGGACATTGGCTTCAGAGAGTCTTTAGTTAATATTATGGTATAAAATGTATTATGAACACTTTTATAAGAATTATTATAAATAGGTTTTTGAGATTTTTTTC